>NW_027454347.1:0-32500 GCF_040206685.1 Ascaphus truei
TCCCAGCCATGCCCTTCACCCCCAACCCCCCGGCCATGCCCTTCACAACCCCAACCCCCCTGGCCATGCCCTTCACACCCCCAACCCCCCTGGCCATGCCCTTCACCCACCCCATGCCATGCCCTTCACCCCCACCCCCCTGGCCATGCCCTTCACCCCCCCCCCCCCCTGGCCATGCCCTTCACCCCCCCCCCCTGGCCATGCCCTTCACCCCCTCCCCCCCCCCCCCTGGCCATGCCCTTCACCCCCCCCCCCCTGGCCATGCCCTTCACCCCCCACCCCCCCCTGGCCATGCCCTTCACCCCCCCCCCCCCCTGGCCATGCCCTTCACCCCCCCCCCCCCTGGCCATGCCCTTCACCCCCCCCGCCATGCCCTTCACACCCCCCCCCCCCCGGCCATGCCCTTCACCCCCCCCCCCCCGGCCATGCCCTTCACCCCCCCCCCGGCCATGCCCTTCACCCCCCCCCTTCACCCCCCCCCCCAGCCATGCCCTTCACCCCCCCCCCAGCCATGCCCTTCACCCCCCCCCCCAGCCATGCCCTTCACCCCCCCCCCAGCCATGCCCTTCACCCCCCCCCCAGCCATGCCCTTCAACCCCCCCCCCCCTCGGCCATGCCCTTCACCCCCCCCCCCCGCCATGCCCTTCACCCCCCCCCAGCCATGCCCTTCACCCCCCCCCCCAGCCATGCCCTTCACCCCCCCCCCAGCCATGCCCTTCACCCCCCCCCCCAGCCATGCCCTTCACCCCCCCCCCCAGCCATGCCCTTCACCCCCCCCAGCCATGCCCTTCACCCCCCCCCCAGCCATGCCCCTTCACCCCCCCCCCCAGCCATGCCCTTCACCCCCCCCCCCAGCCATGCCCTTCACCCCCCCCCCCCCTCGGCCATGCCCTTCACCCCCCCCCCCTCGGCCATGCCCTTCACCCCCCCCCCCCTCGGCCATGCCCTTCACCCCCCCCCCCTCGGCCATGCCCTTCACCCCCCCCCCTCGGCCATGCCCTTCACCCCCCCCCCTCGGCCATGCCCTTCACCCCCCCCCCTCGGCCATGCCCTTCACCCCCCCCCCCCCGGCCATGCCCTTCACCCCCCCCCGGCCATGCCCTTCACCCCCCCCCCCCAGCCATGCCCTTCACCCCCCCCAGCCATGCCCTTCACCCCCCCCCCCAGCCATGCCCTTCACCCCCCCCCCAGCCATGCCCTTCACCCCCCCCCCAGCCATGCCCTTCACCCCCCCCCCAGCCATGCCCTTCACCCCCCCCCAGCCATGCCCTTCACCCCCCCCCCAGCCATGCCCTTCACCCCCCCCCCAGCCATGCCCTTCACCCCCCCCCCCAGCCATGCCCTTCACCCCCCCCCAGCCATGCCCTTCACCCCCCCCGGCCATGCCCTTCACACCCCCAACCCCCCTGGCCATGCCCTTCACACCCCCAACCCCCCCTGGCCATGCCCTTCACCCCCCCCATGCCATGCCCTTCACCCCCCACCCCCCTGGCCATGCCCTTCACCCCCCCCCCCCTGGCCATGCCTTCACCCCCCCCCCGGCCCACCCCCATGCCCTTCACCCCCCCCCCAGCCATGCCCTTCACCCCCCCCCCCAGCCATGCCCTTCACCCCCCCCCCCCAGCCATGCCCTTCACCCCCCCCCCCTCGGCCATGCCCTTCACCCCCCCCCCCCAGCCATGCCCTTCACCCCCCCCCCCCAGCCATGCCCTTCACCCCCCCCCCCCCAGCCATGCCCTTCACCCCCCCCCCCCCCAGCCATGCCCTTCACCCCCCCCCAGCCATGCCCTTCACCCCCCCCCCAGCCATGCCCTTCACCCCCCCCCCCAGCCATGCCCTTCACCCCCCCCCAGCCATGCCCTTCACCCCCCCCAGCCATGCCCTTCACCCCCCCAGCCATGCCCTTCACCCCCCCCCCAGCCATGCCCTTCACCCCCCCCCAGCCATGCCCTTCACCCCCCCCCAGCCATGCCCTTCACCCCCCCCCCCCCAGCCATGCCCTTCACCCCCCCCCCCAGCCATGCCCTTCACCCCCCCCCCAGCCATGCCCTTCACCCCCCCCCCCCCTCGGCCATGCCCTTCACCCCCCCCCCCTCGGCCATGCCCTTCACCCCCCCCCCCTCGGCCATGCCCTTCACCCCCCCCCCCCCCCAGCCATGCCCTTCACCCCCCCCCCAGCCATGCCCTTCACCCCCCCCAGCCATGCCCTTCACCCCCCCCCCCAGCCATGCCCTTCACCCCCCCCCCCAGCCATGCCCTTCACCCCCCCCCCCAGCCATGCCCTTCACCCCCCCCAGCCATGCCCTTCACCCCCCCCCCCCAGCCATGCCCTTCACCCCCCCCCCAGCCATGCCCTTCACCCCCCCCCCAGCCATGCCCTTCACCCCCCCCCCAGCCATGCCCTTCACCCCCCCCCAGCCATGCCCTTCACCCCCCCCCCCCAGCCATGCCCCTTCACCCCCCCGGCCTTGCCCTTCACCCCCCCGGCCTTGCCCTTCACCCCCCCCGGCCTTGCCCTTCACCCCCCCCCGGCCTTGCCCTTCACCCCCCCCGGCCTTGCCCTTCACCCCCCCCCCCCCAGCCATGCCCTTCACCCCCCCCCCCCCAGCCATGCCCTTCACACCCCCCCCCAGCCATGCCCTTCACCCCCCCCCAGCCATGCCCTTCACCCCCCCAGCCATGCCCCTTCACCCCCCCCAGCCATGCCCTTCACCCCCCCCAGCCATGCCCTTCACCCCCCCCCCCAGCCATGCCCTTCACCCCCCCCCCAGCCATGCCCTTCACCCCCCCAGCCATGCCCTTCACCCCCCCCGGCCCTGCCCTTCACCCCCTCCGGCCCCCCTCGGCACCGCCTCACCTCTCCCGCCCAGCCTACCCGGCGCCGCCTGCAACGCTCCTCGGCACCGCCGCCTCACCTCGAGGCGGAGGCCAGCGGGGGGGGGGGGGGGGGCTCCCGCCAGCCTTGCAGGAGGGACCCTCCACATGCCCCGTGCTGCTCACCCCCCCTCCACCATGCCCCGTGCTGCTCACCCCCCCTCCACATGCCCCGTGCTGCTCACCCCCCCTCCACATGCCCCGTGCTGCTCTCCCCCCCTCCACATGCCCGTGCTGCTCACCCCCCCTCCACATGCCCCGTGCTGCTCTCCCCCCCTCCACATGCCCCGTGCTGCTCTCCCCCCCTCCCCACATGCCCCGTGCTGCTCACCCCCCCTCCACATGCCCCGTGCTGCTCTCCCCCCTCCACATGCCCCGTGCTGCTCTCCCCCCTGCCCCCCTCCACATGCCCCATGCTGCTCTCCCCCCCTGCCCCCTCCCCCCTCCACATGCCCCATGCTGCACACACACACACACACACACACACTATATATATATATATCTCTATACATATATATATGTGTGTGTGTGTGGTGTGTATCTATATATATCTTATACTATATTAGTGAAAGCACTGTATGCCTGCCTGCCTGCCTGCCAGCCTGCCTGCCTGCTGGATGTCCGGTGTCCCTATTGGAAATCTCATTGGTCCCTTGGGCCGCCCCCCGCACACCTCTCATTGGCCTGAGGCGGAGTGACGGCCCAAAGGACACACAGGGACACAAACACACACACAGGGACACACACAGGGACACACACAGGGACACACACAGGGACACACACACACACACAGGGACACACACACACAGGGACACACACACAGGGACACACACACAGGGACACACACACACAGGGACACACACACAGGGACACACACACAGGGACACACACACAGGGACACACACACAGGGACACACACACACAGTAGGGGGGGGGTGTACATTAGCAGCATGTATAGCCCGGGGGGGGGGGGGGGCTCACATACCCGCCGGAGCCTCCGCCTCTTCCTCCCCGAAATCAGCCTCCACACCCGCGCGCACCTCCTCCTTCTCCCCGTGTCTCCGCGCTTTCAAACCCCCCCCCCCCCCCCGGCGCCACTACAGTCAGCGGAGGAGCGAGTGCCCGGGACACAGCGGGGGAGCGGCAACAACAAGCTGCCTCCCGCCTCAGTTCCACGTGGGAGCAGCCGGACGGGTGAGTGAGCGGCCTTCACCCACCCCTCACCCCCCTTCAAATCACCTCCCCTCCACCCCCCCCCCCTCGGCGCCGCTACAGTCAGCGGAGCGAGCGAGCGCCCGGGACACAGCGGGGGAGCGGCCACAACAAGCTGCCTCCCGCCTCAGATACACGTGGGAGCGGGCCGGACGGGTGAGGGAGCGGCCGGACGGGTGAGGTAGCGGCCGGACGGGTGAGGGAGCGGCCGGACGGGTGAGGGAGCGGGCCTTCACCTCCCCTCACCCCCCTTCACCTCCCCTCACCCCCCTTCACCCCCCTTCACCTCCCCTCTCCCTCACCCACCCCTCACCTCCCCTCACTCCACTTCCCTTCCACCTCCCCTCCACCCCCCCTTCACCTCCCCTCACTCCACTTCCCTTCCACCTCCCTCCACCCCCCCTTCACCTCCCCTCCACCCCCCTTCACCTCCCCTCCACCCCCCCACCTCCCCTTCACCCCCCCCACACCTCCCCTTCACCCCCCCCACCTCCCCTTCACCCCCCCACCTCCCCTTCACCCCCCCACCCCCCCTTCACCTCCCCCTTCACCTCCCCTCCACCCCCCCTTCACCTCCCCTCCACCCCCCCTTCACCTCCCCTCCACCCCCACCCTTCACCTCCCCTCCACCCCCACCTTCACCCCCCCCCTTACAACCTCCACCACCTCCACCCCCCTTCCCACCTCCCCCACCCCCCTTCCCAACTCCCCACCACCTCCCCCCCCTTCCCACCACCTCCCCTTCCCCCCACCTCCCCTTCCCCCCCACCCCCCTCCTTCCCACCACCTCCCCCCCTTCCCACCACCTCCCCCCCCACCCCCCCACCACCTCCCCCCCTTCCCACCACCTCCCCCCCACCCCCCCCCCCCTTCCCTGAGGCGGAGTCACGGGCCAAAGGACACACAGGGACACAGACACACACACACACGTAGACACACACACACACGTAGACACAAACACACACACGTATACACAAACACACACACGTAGACACACACACACATAGACACACACGTACACACACACACACACACACACACGTTCACACACGCACGTAGACACACACACACGTACACGTAGACACACACACATGTACACGTAGACACACACACACATGTACACGTAGACACGTACACACACACACACACACACATGTACAACGTAGACACACACACACACACACACACACATGTACACGTAGACACGTACACACACACACACACACACACACACACATGTACACGTACACACACACACACGTACACGTAGACCACGTACACACACACACATGTACACGTATACTCACACACATGTACACGTACACACACACATGGAGACTTACACACACACACATGGAGACATACACACACACACATGGAGACATACACACACACATGTACACTCACACACGTATACACACAGGTATACATACACATAATGTATACACACACACACATGTATACACACACACACATGTATACACACACACACATGTATACCAGACACACACACACACACACACACGTGTATACACACACACACACGTGTATACACACACACATGTGTACACACACACACACATGTGTACACACACACACACATGTGTACACACACACACACATGTGTACACACACACACACACACGTGTACACACACACACGTATACACACACACGTATACACAAACACACACACGTAGACACAAACAACACACGTATACACAAACACACACACACGTAGACACACACACACACATACACACACACGTACACACACACACACGTACACATACACACACGTACACACACGCACGTACACGTAGACACACACACATGTACACGTACACACACACACACATGTACACATATACTCACACACATGTACACGTACACACACACACATGTACACGTAGGACACGTACACACACACACATGTACACGTATACTCACACACATGTACACGTACACACACACATGGAGACATACACACACACACATGGAGACATACACACACACACACACATGTATACACACACACACACACACACACACGTGTATACACACACACACACGTGTATACACACACACACACACGTGTATACACACACACACGTGTACACACACACACATGTGTTACACACACGTGTACACACACAACACGTGTACACACACACACACGTATACACAAACACACACACGTAGACACAAACACACACACGTATACACAAACACACACACGTATACACAAACACACACACGTAGACACACACACACACACACACACACGTACACACACGCACGTACACGTAGACACACACACATGTACACGTAGACAACACACACACACACATGTACACGTAAACACGTACACACACACAACACACACACACACACACACACATGTACACGTAGACACGTACACACACACACACATGGAGACATACACACACACACATGGAGACATACACACACACACACACATGGAGACATACACACACACACACACGTACACACACACACACACACGTATCACACCCAGGTATACATACACATAATGTATACACACACACACACACATGTATACACACACACACACATGTATACACACACACACATGTATACACACACACACATGTATATACACACACACACGTGTATACACACACACACGTGTATACACACACATGTGTATACACACACACACGTGTATACACACACACACACACATGTGTACACACACACGTGTACACACACACATGTGTATACACACATGTATATACACACACATGTATACACACACATGTATACACACACACATGTATACACACACACACACATGTATACACACATACACATGTATACACACACACACACATATACACACACACACACACACGTGTATACACACACGTGTATACACACACAAACATGTGTATACACACACAAATGTACACACACACACACACACACACACACACACATACAATGTATACACACAAACATGTATACACACACACAAACATGTATACACGTGTATACACACGTGTATACACACACACACGTATACACACACAATATATACATACACACAATGTATACACACACACATGTATACACACACACAACACACACGTGTATACACACACGTGTATACACACACACACGTGTATACACACACACGTGTATACACACACATACGTGTATACACACACCACACGTGTATACACATACACACACACGTGTATACACACACACGTACACATACACACACACACACACACACACACACATGTATACACACACACACATACAATGTATACACACAAACATGTATACACACACACACCCCAGCACCACCACATCAGCACACCGGTATCCCATGCCCCCCCAGCACACTGGCATTCTCGGCTCCCCACCATTCCCAGCCCCCATCAACACCATCAGCACCCCACACATCGCCACCTTTGCACCTCCCCCATCGGCACACCCACATCCGCACCCCCACATCCGCACCAAACCCTCCCAAATCAGCACACCAATACAATCACCATCAGTACAGCCACAGCAGCAGTACCACCGCACATGGGCCGCGTGGACCACTCCCCACCCAAATGCCACACCCACACCACAAACATCCCGGGCAACGCCGGGGCTCTCAGCTAGTGTTATAATAAAAGGCAGAACTGACCATATGAGGCTTTTGATGTGTTAAGTTTATACAAGGGGGATAATTAGTGGCTTTATACAAGGGGGGATAATTAGTGGCTTTATACAAGGGGGGATAATTAGTGGCTTTATACAAGGGGGGATAATTAGTGGCTTTATACAAGGGGGGGATAATTAGTGGCTTTGTGCAAGGGGGGATAATTAGTGGCTTTGTGCAAGGGGGGATAATTAGTGGCTTTGTGCAAGGGGGGATAATTAGTGGCTTTATACAAGGGGGGATAATTAGTTGCTTTATACAAGGGGGGATAATTAGTGGCTTTATACAAGGGGGGATAATTAGTGGGCTTTATACAAGGGGGATAATTAGTGGCTTTGTGCAAGGGGGGATAATTAGTGGCTTTATACAAGGGGGGATAATTAGTGGCTTTGTGCAAGGGGGGATAATTACTGGCTTTGTGCAAGGGGGGGATAATTAGTGGCTTTGTGCAAGGGGGGATAATTAGTGGCTTTGTGCAAGGGGGGATAATTAGTGGCTTTGTGCAAGGGGGGATAATTAGTGGCTTTGTGCAAGGGGGGATAATTAGTGGCTTTGTGCAAGGGGGGATAATTAGTGGCTTTGTGCAAGGGGGGGTAATTAGTGGCTTTGTGCAAGGGGGGATAATTAGTGGCTTTGTGCAAGGGGGGATAATTAGTGGCTTTGTGCAAGGGGGATAATTAGTGGCTTTATACAAGGGGGGATAATTAGTGGCTTTATGCAAGGGGGGATAATTAGTGGCTTTGTGCAAGGGGGGGGTAATTAGTGGCTTTATACAAGGGGGATAATTAGTGGCTTTATACAAGGGGGGGATAATTAGTGGCTTTATACAAGGGGGGATAATTAGTGGCTTTGTGCAAGGGGGGATAATTAGTGGCTTTGTGCAAGGGGGGATAATTAGTGGCTTTGTGCAAGGGGGGGATAATTAGTGGCTTTGTGCAAGGGGGGATAATTAGTGGGGCTTTGTGCAAGGGGGGGTAATTAGTGGCTTTGTGCAAGGGGGGGTAATTAGTGGCTTTGTGCAAGGGGGGATAATTAGTGGCTTTATACAAGGGGGGGATAATTAGTGGCTTTGTGCAAGGGGGGATAATTAGTGGCTTTGTGCAAGGGGGGATAATTAGTGGCTTTATACAAGGGGGGATAATTAGTGGCTTTATGCAAGGGGGGATAATTAGTGGCTTTGTGCAAGGGGGGATAATAGTGGCTTTATACAAGGGGGGGATAATTAGTGGCTTTATACAAGGGGGGATAATTAGTGGCTTTATACAAGGGGGGATAATTAGTGGCTTTGTGCAAGGGGGGATAATTAGTGGCTTTGTGCAAGGGGGGATAATTAGTGGCTTTGTGCAAGGGGGGATAATTAGTGGCTTTATACAAGGGGGGATAATTAGTGGCTTTATACAACGGGGGATAATTAGTGGCTTTGTGCAAGGGGGGATAATTAGTGGCTTTGTGCAAGGGGGGATAATTCGTGGCTTTGTGCAAGGGGGGATAATTAGTGGCTTTGTGCAAGGGGGGGATAATTAGTGGCTTTATACAAGGGGGATAATTAGTGGCTTTGTGCAAGGGGGGATAATTAGTGGCTTTATACAAGGGGGGATAATTAGTGGCTTTGTGCAAGGGGGGATAATTAGTGGCTTTGTGCAAGGGGGGATAATTAGTGGCTTTATACAAGGGGGGATAATTAGTGGCTTTATACAAGGGGGGATAATTAGTGGCTTTGTGCAAGCCGGGGATAATTAGTGGCTTTATACAAGGGGGGATAATTAGTGGCTTTGTGCAAGGGGGGATAATTAGTGGCTTTGTGCAAGGGGGGGTAATTAGTGGCTTTGTGCAAGGGGGGATAATTAGTGGCTTTGTGCAAGGGGGGATAATTAGTGGCTTTATACAAGGGGGGATAATTAGTGGCTTTATACAAGGGGGGATAATTAGTGGCTTTTTACAAGGGGGGATAATTAGTGGCTTTATACAAGGGGGGATAATTAGTGGCTTTATACAAGGGGGGATAATTAGTGGCTTTATACAAGGGGGGATAATTAGTGGCTTTATACAAGGGGGGATAATTAGTGGCTTTGTGCAAGCCGGGGATAGTAAAGACGTGATAACCATTTGACTTGTCAGAAGTCACACCTTTAGACAAAGCCCTACAGGTGTAAATGTCACCCCACCCAGGCTCACAGTCACAGTCTCCAGTTATTCTGGGCCCTTTTTACTAAGCAGTGCTACCAAGCTGCTCACTGAGCATGCTCATAGTTACCAGGGCTGGCCTTAAGACCATTTCCCACGTTACCTGGCAGGTTTTGATAGGAGGAAGATATTCTCCCACCAATGAAATTGAGCGAAGGTTAGGTATAGGGACACCTGTCTATAAAGGTGCCTGTAACCCTCATCCCTATGCTGTTCATGATGTCCTGAGTTCAACGGGTGAACTGCTATCCCTGCGTCGGGATATTTTGCCCTATACCATCTTGTAAGTGTTTTTATCCCATGTTATTCGTTTTACTGTGAGTGTTATTCTGAAAAGAAATAAACTTACAGGTTTATTTTATCGCTGTCTCGCTCCAATCAGTTCCCAGTGATTTTGTGATGATAAGTTCTGGTCCACCGTGACAGAGAGGACAAAAAATTCTGGCCCCGGCATGGATTTGGTGCAAATCCCCCCCGCCTGTCACACGCCCCACCTTTCCCCCCCACCCCCCTTACATGTCACACGCCCCACCTTTCCCCACCCCCCTTACATGTCACACCGCCCCCACCTTTCCCCGCCCCTTCACATGTCACACGCCCCACCTTTCCCCACCGCCCACTGTCACACGCCCCACCTTTCCCCCCACCCCGCCCGTCACACGCCCCACCTTTCCCCACCCCCCGCCCGTAACACGCCCCAACCTTTCCCCCCCCCGCCCGTCACACGCCCCACCTTTCCCCACCCCCTGCCCGTCACACGCCCCACCTTTCCCCACCCCCCGCCCGTAACACGCCCCAACCTTTCCCCCCCCCGCCCGTCTCACGCCCCACCTTTCCCCGCCCCCCGCCTGTCACACTGACGGGGGAGGGGTGCCAAGCGAGTAATAAAGGGGTCACCCCATTAGGCTCCCCCTCCAACCGTCTGGGAAGTGAGGGGTTACCCATAAATGTACCTATAATACATTTGTTCCCCTGCCTCACAACCAAAAGGTACGTCCCTTGGTTGGCCTGTTCCCACAGTTAGAGGGAATTCCTGTATGTTTATTCCCCTGCCTCAGGGCAAACTGTGTTTTATTTGATAGACATGTATATTGGTACAATTATTGGTGTTTGTACCTTTACAGTGTATGTACCAACCCACATTACACTGGGATCAGGTGGGAGGGAAAGGGTTAATTGCATTTACATGTTTATTGCCCTTTGTCCCCTTTCCCCGCTTTTTCGGGCTCCATTTTGTCCCCTTTCCAGCTTTTTCAGGCTCCATTTTGCAGTATCTCCATAAGTCACCATTGAAGCCTCATGTAATCCTAGGGAAGTTTCACAGATTTGGTTCCGATCTCATAGAAGACCTGCAGGTGGCGCCTGAGAGGAGGAGCGTAGTTTCCCCATTGAAAGTGAATGGAGTAATGCATTTCAATGGGGATTCCTCGAGGCCGGCCTCCGGAGACGAGCTGGCAGCAGCCAGCCAGACCGCAAAACCACAAAAGCGGATACAATGTCAATGAGGAGCTATGATCACACACTTGACCGTAGCCTAGTTCCCACGCCAAGTTCACCACCAATTAGCGTGGAAACCTTTTGTTCTAGGGCATCCCGAAATAAAATTCTTTTTGCCCCTAGCCACCCCCTCACTTGACCCCAACCGGGTCCGACAATTAATGGCGACGAGAAAGGGTCGCGTCGGCCATGAGGGTCCTACCATTGACCGTAATGACGGAGAAAGCCGCGTGGCTTTCAAACACTAAGTGTAAAACAGTGTCAACTGAAAACCCATAACTCCGGTTCCGTAGGAACCAGAGGGTCGGGATTTGGCCACCAAGTAATCATCGTTCCGGCATGACTGTATGGTAATTCCAGCCCTCTACCCTCAACCGAACGGAGTAGGGTTAACTGTAAAAAGTGTGAATTGCCTATTGACTCCAATAGGAGCGGAGGTCCCATTGAATCCCATGGCGGCGCTGGCCCATGCATTTCCTATGGCAGCGCCGGCCAAATTGATTCCAATGAAGGTAAAAGCCGCGAGGTAAACGGCCAAGTTAGAAACGGTAAAAACCTGAAGTCCATAACTCCGGTTCTGTACGGACCAGAGGGCTTGGATTTGGCCCCCAAGTAATCATCGTTCCGGCATGACTGCATGGCAAATACCGACCCTCTCTGAGCAGCAGAACGGAGTATGGTTAATTGTTTAATTCGGGTTTCTGTCATTGACTTCAATGGCAAAGAAATGCAATTTCTGTAAATGTGCATTTAAAGTGTATTTCTATAACTCCGGTTCGGTGGGTTCCAGCGAGCTGAAAATTCCCCCATCCCCCGTGTAGAATCCTCTCCGGCATGAGGATCTAGCAATCTGTAGCCCGCATGGCCCAACCGAATGGATTATTTTAATATAATATATACACTGGCGACACACTTTATTCGAGCTCGGCTAGTCCCACGAATTCGGGTATACCCGGGTGTATTGAGGTTTGTGACTGTTTTCTGCCCGAGTGCATTGAGGTATTTTCCAGGCAGGGATTGAAGCATTTTTATTCCCGCTGGCTGCAATACTGCACAGTATATATATATATATACTGCATTACAATTCATGAATTTATGCCATCTGGTAGACACGCGAAGCATTGCAGCCTATTAAATCCTAATCATTATCATTTAACAGATCAGCCGCCCGTCAACCAGGCATGAACCCAGGCTGGGAAGGCAAACGCAACGGGCTTGTCAGAGGTGAGGAGCGGCGCATTCCAGGTATCTGCCAGGTACATACTGGGTATTTGCTCGAATAAAGTGTGTCGGTGCAGTACACACATACATACATACATACATACATACATACATACATACATACATACATACATACATACATACATATATATATATATATATACATATACATATACGTATATATATATACATATACATATACGTATATATATACATACATATATGTGTATTTGTAGAAATATACTGTATTCGGTGTCTGGCATAAAAGCCCGGGAAAGATACAGGCTCTGCAGTATGTTAATGTTCAGGGGGCACCTATATGTCTACAACAGGCCCCCTGATCAAAGGCTCCTCCACCCTGATTATGTATGCTAGGGCGGGGAAAAGCATGACTTGAGTAGTTCTGGAGGCGTTAGAAATCACACCTCCAGATAAAGGTTTTCCTGTCCAGTGACCCAAAAGGCAGACTAGGAGACGCCAGTCTTTTGGAGTGGGCCTACCAAAATGGGCCCCTGATTAGAATAATGCCAATCCCTGTGGGCAGGTATTATCGTGCTTCCCACGTGAGCTGGCAAGGGGTAATTGGGTGGAGGTAATTGGTAACCAATACCTGACACCCAATGTTAAGGGATAGGGCTTAAATCCTATATAACTTTGAGTTTTGTTGTCCCTAGATAAGCTCTATGCCCAGTGTCTTCGTTACGACATCTGAATGATACCTGATGAATTGCTAATCCAGATCCTGATTGCTTCATTGTCCCTTCCCACGTAAGTGTCCATATTCTGTGTGTGATTTGTGTATTCTGCGTGTGATTTGTGTATTCTGCGTGTGATTTGTGTATTCTGCGTGTGATTTGTGTATTCTGCGTGTGATTGTGTATTCTGCGTGTGATTTGTGTATTCTGCGTGTGATTTGTGTATTCTGTGTGTGATTTGTGTATTCTGTGTGTGATTTGTGTATTCTGTGTGTGATTTGTATATTCTGTGTGTGATTTGTGTATTCTGTGTGTGATTTGTATATTCTGTGTGTGATTTGTGTATTCTGCGTGTGATTTGTGTATTCTGTGTGTGATTTGTGTATTCTGTGTGTGATTTGTGTATTCTGCGTGTGATTTTGTGTATTCTGCGTGTGATTTGTGTATTCTGTGTGTGATTTGTGTATTCTGTGTGTGATTTGTGTATTCTGTGTGTGATTTGTGTATTCTGTGTGTGATTTGTGTATTCTGCGTGTGATTTGTGTATTCTGCGTGTGATTTGTGTATTCTGCGTGTGATTTGTGTATTCTGCGTGTGATTTGTGTATTCTGCGTGTGATTTGTGTATTCTGCGTGTGATTTGTGTATTCTGCGTGTGATTTGTGTGTGATTTGTGTATTCTGTGTGTGATTTGTATATTCTGTGTGTGATTTGTGTATTCTGTGTGTGATTTGTGTATTCTGCGTGTGATTTGTGTATTCTGCGTGTGATTTGTGTATTCTGCGTGTGATTTGTGTATTCTGCGTGTGATTTGTGTATTCTGCTGTGATTTGTGTATTCTGCGTGTGATTTGTGTATTCTGCGTGTGATTTGTGTATTCTGCGTGTGATTTGTGTATTCTGCGTGTGATTTGTATATTCTGCGTGTGATTTGTGTATTTATATTTATATGTTAGTCGCATTCGATTCAACCCAGTATTTTGGTGTATTATTATAACCCTGCACAAGCTCCCATGACACACGCCCCACCTTTCCCCGCACCCCCCACCTTTCCCCGCACCCCCCACCTTTCCCCGCCCCCCGCCTGTCACACGCCCCACCATTCCCCGCCTCCTAACTAGTCACACGCCCCACCATTCCCCGCCTCCTAACTAGTCCACACGCCCCACCTTTCCCCGCCACCCCCGCCTGTCACACGCCCCCTCTTTCCCCGCGCCACCGCCTGTCACACGCCCCCTCTTTCCCCGCGCCCCCGCCTGTCACACGCCCCACCTTTCCCCGCCCCCCGCCTGTCACACGCCCCTCTTTCCCCGCGCCACCGCCTGTCACACGCCCCCTCTTTCCCCGCGCCCCCGCCTGTCACACGCCCCACCTTTCCCCGCCCCCCGCCTGGTCACACGCCCCCTCTTTCCCCGCGCCACCCGCCTGTCACACGCCCCCTCTTTCCCCGCGCCCCCGCCTGTCACACGCCCCCTCTTTCCCCGCCCCCCGCCTGTCACACGGCCCCCACCATTCCCCGCCTCCTAACTAGTCACACGTCCCACCTTTCCCCCGCCTCCTAACTAGTCACACGCCCCCCTCTTTCCCCGCGCCACCGCCTGTCACACGCCCCACCTTTCCCCGCCCCCCGCCTGTCACACGCCCACCATTCCCGCCTCCTAACTAGTCACACGCCCCACCTTTCCCCGCCACCCCGCCTGTCACACGCCCCCTCTTTCCCCGCGCCACCGCCTGTCACACGCCCCCTCTTTCCCCGCGCCACCGCCTGTCACACGCCCCCTCTTTCCCCGCGCCCCCGCCTGTCACACGCCCCACATTTCCCCGCCCCCCCGCCTGTCACACGCCCCCTCTTTCCCCGCCCCCCTCACCTGTCACATGACACGGCCACATGTTCCCCTCTGGGGTCGCAAATTATTTTGGAGACAGCGAATCTCTGAGGAAAGGAGAATACAGATAAAGAGATTGAGCCCTGCACCCCCCCCCCCAACACAGTGCAGAGCCCTGCACCCCCCCCCCAACACACAGTGCAGAGCCCTGCACCCCCCCAACACAGTGCAGAGCCCTGCACCCCCCCCCCAACACACAGTGCAGAGCCCTGCACCCCCCCAACACAGTGCAGAGCCCTGCACCCCCCCAACACACAGTGCAGAGCCTGCACCCCCCCCCCAACACAGTGCAGAGCCCTGCACCCCCCCCCCCAACACACAGTGCAGAGCCCTGCACCCCCCCCAACACAGTGCAGAGCCCTGCACCCCCCCCAACACACAGTGCAGAGCCCTGCACCCCCCCCCAACACAGTGCAGAGCCCTGCACCCCCCCAACACACAGTGCAGAGCCCTGCACCCCCCCCAACACAGTGCAGAGCCCTGCACCCCCCCCCAAACACAGTGCAGAGCCCTGCACCCCCCCCAACACAGTGCAGAGCCCTGCACCCCCCCAACACACAGTGCAGAGCCCTGCACCCCCCCCCCCAACACAGTGCAGAGCCCTGCACCCCCCCAACACACAGTGCAGAGCCCTGCACCCCCCCCAACACAGTGCAGAGCCCTGCACCCCCCCCCAACACAGTGCAGAGCCCTGCACCCCCCCCCCAACACAGTGCAGAGCCCTGCACCCCCCCCCCCCAACACAGTGCAGAGCCCTGCACCCCCCCCCCAACACAGTGCAGAGCCCTGCACCCCCCCCCCAAACACAGTGCAGAGCCCTGCACCCCCTCCCCCCACACAGTGCAGAGCCCTGCACCCCCCCAACACAGTGCAGAGCCCCCCCTTCCCCACACACACAGAGCAGAGACGGGGAAATTACCTTGTTCTCCCGAGCCTCCCCCGGCCTCTGGAGGCTGCTCAGCTCCCAGCTTTGAACTTCTCTCCCCGTCTCATATTCCAGAGTCGCAGGGTCCCGTCCTGAGGGAAGGTGTGTGAGAAGCAGCGAGGGGGAGGGAGGAGACTGATGGGGGGGGAGGGAGGAGACTGACGGGGGGAGGGGGGGGGGGAGGAGACTGACGGGGGGGGGGAGGGAGGAGACGACACTTACCCCTGATCCAGACAGAAGCAGCTTCTGGGAACCAGGAAGAACCAGCAGCTGTGATACAAACCTGTGAGGGGGGGACACCCAGCGACAGGTGAGGGGGGGACAACCCAGCGACAGGTGAGGGGGGACACCCAGCGACAGGTGAGGGGGGGATACCCAGCGACAGGTGAGGGGGGGACACCCAGCGACAGGTGAGGGGGGGACACCCAGCGACAGGTGAGGGGGGGACACCCAGCGACAGGTGAGGGGGGGGACACCCAGCGACAGGTGAGGGGGGGACACCCAGCGACAGACGGGGCGCGGGGGACGCCCAGCGACAGAGGGGTGTCCGGGGGGGGGGGGGGGAGGAGCGACGCTCAGCGATGGACGACCTCGACCTGGTTTTCACTAAAACTTCTCTCTCCAATTTCTCCATTTCCTCTCTCTGACCATCACCTCATTCTCTCTCTCTCGCTTCTCCCCTTCTCCACCTCCATCTACCCCACATCTCTGCAGAAACCTGCGCTCTATTAACCTACCAGACTTTGAGCCCACTTTACGCTCCTCGCTCTCCTCTCTCAGCTCTGCTATAGACCCTGACAACCTGGTCAGGAACTACAACTCTGCCGTATCCTCGTCTCCTGATCTACATGCCCCGCTTTCTCTCTGCCGCATTCGCCCTTCTAACCCTAGACCCTGGCTAAATTCCCACACACGCATGCTGCGTTCCTCCACTCGTTCCTCTGAACGCCTCTGGAGAAGTCTCATACTCTAGCAGACTTCCTTCACTACAAATTTATGCTATCCTGATTCAACTCTGCCCTCTCGCAAGCTAAACAAGCCTACTTTTCTTCACTAATCAACATGCACAAGTCTAACCCACGCCGACTGTTCTCTGTCTTTGATACTCTACTCAAACCACCCTCAGCTGCCTCTCCTTCCTCCATCTCCGCTCAGGACTTTGCTGACTATTTTATGGAAAAGGTGGAATCCATACGTCAGAACATCCCCTCTGTTTCCTCTCCCATCCTACACCTTCGCCTCCTGCCTTCCTTGACTCTTTTTCCACTGTCTCAGAGGAAGATATGTCACTGTTGATCTCCTCTTCTCCCTCTACCACTTGCTTCTTGACCCCATTCCCCCCCATCTCTTAAAACCTCTTGGTCCTACTATAATCCCTACGCTTACACACATTTTTAACTCCTCCCTCTGCTCTGGAACCTTTCCCTCCTCCTTCAAACATGCAACAGTCATACCATTACTCAAAAACAGCAAGCTTGACCCTACCTGTCTTTCTAACTATCGACCTGTCTCCCTCCTGCCTTTAGCCTCTAAACTTCTTGAACGTCTTGTATTCTCTCGCTTGCTCCATTTTCTCAACACCTATTCTCTCCTAGACCCTCTACAATCTGGCTTCCGCACTGCTCACTCTACTGAAACAGCCCTCACTAAAATAACTGACGACCTCCATGCTGCCAAAGACAGAAGTCATTACACTCTGCTCATATTACTCGACCTCTCTGCAGCATTTGACACCGTGGACCACCCTCTTCTCCTTCACATTCTCCATACTCTTGGTATTCGGAACAAAGCTCTATCCTGGATCTCATCCTACCTCTCCCATCGTACTTTCAGTGTCTCTTCTGCTATCACCTCCTCTATTGATCTCTCTGTGGGGGTACCCCAGGGCTCTGTCCTGGGACCTCTTCTCTTTTCTCTGTACACACTCTCTCTAGGTGACCTAATAACATCTCTTGGGTTTAATTATCACCTCTATGCTTTCGACAAACAATTACTTTTCAACACCCCGACCTTACACCTGCTGTACAAACCAAAGTTTCTGAATGTCTCTCTGGAATATCATCCTGGATGGCCCTCCGCCGCCTTAAACTCAACATGGCTAAAACAGAGCTCCTCATACTTCCTCCCAAACCTGGCCTTACTACCTCCTTCCACATTACTGTTGGAACTACGATCATTCACCCAGTAGCCCAAGCACGCTGCCTAGGGGTCACACTCGACTCCTCTCTCACATTCACCCCTCACATTCAAAACATTTCTAAAACCGGTCGCTTTTTCCTCCGCAATATAACAAAGATACGCCCTTTCCTCTGTTGCTCGACTGCTAAAACTTTGACTCAGGCCCTCATTCTCTCCCGTCTTGATTGCTGTAACTTCCTGCTGTCCGGCCTTCCTGCCTCTCACCTGTCTCCCCTACAATCTATCCTAAACGCTGCTGCCAGAATCACTCTACTCTTTCCTAGATCTGTCTCAGCATCTCCCCTCATGAAATCCCTCTCCTGGCTTCCGATCAAATCCCGCATCTCACACTCCATTCTTCTCCTCACTTTTAAAGCTTTACACTCTTCTGCCCCTCCTTACATCTCAGCCCTAATTTCTCGTTATGCACCATCCCGACTCTTGCGTTCTTCTCAAGGATGTCTTCTTTCTACCCCCTTTGTATCTAAAGTCCTCTCCCGCCTTAAACCTTTTTCACGGACTGCCCCACACCTCTGGAATGCCTTTCCCCTCAATACCCCACTAGCACCCTCTCTATCCACCTTTAAGACCCACCTTAAGACACACTTGCTTAAAGAAGCATATGAATAGCCCTGTGGATATTCTGAACACATGGCACATAAAGCTTGGCCCCCTGCAGACGCACTTACCAGAACTCCCTCCTCCTGTCTCTGTACGTTCTCCCTACCTACCAATTAGACTGTAAGCTCCTCGGAGCAGGGACTCCTCTTCCTTAATGTTACTTTTATGTTTGAAGAACTTATTCCCATGACCTGTTATTTATAGTATCTGTTATTTATTTGATTACCACATGTATTACTACTGTGAAGCGCTATGTACATTAATTGCGCTATATAAATAAAGACATACAATACAAAACTGTCCCTGAATATCTCTGTATATAGTTATCATATCCCCTCTTAGACGCCTCTTTTCTAATGTAAATAAATCTAATTTAGCTAGCCTCTCCTCATAAGTTAGATTGTCCATCCCCTTTATTAATTTGGTGGCTTTTCTCTGCACTCTCTCTAGTTCCATAATGTCCTTTCTTAGGATTGGTGCCCAAAATTGTACTCCATATTAAAGGTGTGGTCTTACTAATGCTTTGTAAAGGGGCATAATTATGCTTACTTCCCTTCCATCCATTGCCCGTTTGATGCAAGATAAGATCTTGTTTGCCTTTGCAGCTACTGCATGACATTGGGCACTATTGCTAAGCCTGCAGTCTACAAGCACTCCTAAATCCTTCTCCATCAAGGATTCCCCCAATTTATCCCCATTGGCAATCTATGTCCCCCGTCCCCCCCAGTGTCCCCTCCCCCAGTCACTTGCGGCGTCGCAGACACAGCGTCCCCTCCCCCCCACCCCCCCATCACTCGCGACTTCCCAGACACAGCGTCCCCTCCTCCCTTCGCTCGCGCCGTTTCGTCCCCCTGTCACTCGTGGCGTCCCAGACACAGCATCTCCTCCTACCGTCACTCACGGCGTCCCCCCCACCAGTCACTCGCGGCGTCCCAGAGACAGCGTCACCTCCCCCCTTCCATCACTTACTCGCGATGTCCCAGGCAGAAGGAGCTGATCACATGCGGCGCGTCCCAGCGGCTCACGCGAATCTTCTCGTCACGGTCACATGTGATGATGTGTTCACCGTCTGGACTCACTGCCTGGAAAGAGTGAGAGGGGGACACTACTTGGCCAGCATATCGGGGGGGGGGGAGAGACACTACTTAGCCACCGTATGTGGGGGGGGGGGGGAGGAGGGGAGAGACTACTTGGCCAGCGTATGGGGGGGAGGAGGGGGGGAGACACTACTTGGCCAGCGGAGGGAGGGGGGAAGTAGAGATAGACACTACTTGGCCAGCGGATGGGGGGGTAGGGGGGAAGACACTACTTGGTCAGCGTATGGGGGGTCCCTACTTGGCCAGCGTATGGGGGGGTGGGGGGTGACACTTGGCTAGCGTATGGGGGGGTCACTACTTGGCCAGCGTATGGGGGGGGGTCACTACTTGGCCAGCGTATGGGGGGGTGGGGGGTGACACTTGGCTAGCGTATGTGGGGGGGTGACACTTGGCTAGCGTATGTGGGGGGGTGACACTTGGCTAGCGTATATGGGGGTGACACTTGGCTAGTGTATGGGGGGGTGACACTTGGCTAGCGTATGTGAGGGGGGTGACACTTGGCTAGTGTATGGGGGGCCCACACCTGGTTAGATGGGGGGGAGAGATCTCCTGCTCACTCACCACGTCCAGTAGCATGGACAGATGTCCGAGTTGGAGGCGGCCGTCCTCCTGCGGCCGCGTTACTGAGAAGGAGAAGACATCCCCAGACTTATCTGCAGCCAGGACACGCTCCCCGCAGCAGGAGAAGGCGAGCGCGGTGCAGCGCCGGGACACCCACCTGGGAGGCACAACCAGTACATGCGTGTGCGTGATATATCCCCCTCTCCGTGTCGCCGCGCGCGCTCTCACTGGGGGCGAGTATCTGCTATTCTGATGCAGGATTTTCATGTACCCGGTGTTCTGCGCGAGAGCCGCGATCCTGCTCATCGCAATGTATACGGTGCGTACGGCAATGTACACGGTATGTACGGCAATGTATACGGTGCGTACGGCAATGTATACGGTACGTACGGCAATGTATACGGTGCGTACGGCAATGTATACGGTATGTACGGCAATGTATACGGTGCGTACGGCAATGTATACGGTACGTAAGCCAAAGTATACGGTGCGTACGCAATGTATACGGTGCGTACGGCAATGTATACGGTGCGTACGGCAATGTATACGGTACGTACGGCAATGTATACGGTACGTACGCAATGTATACGGTACGTACGCAATGTATACGGTACGTACGGCAATGTATACGGTACGTACGGCAATGTATACGGTGGCGTGAAAAAGAAAGTGCACCCTCTTTGAATTCTATGGTTTTACATAATAACAATCATCTGCTCCTCAGGTGTGTGTGTGTGTGTGTGTGTGTGTGTGTGTGTGTGTGTGTGTGTACACGTGACATATTACACCGTGTCATGATTTAACAAAAATAAATACTCCAGCAAAGACACAGCATGCTCCGACCCGCCTCTGCTCCCTGGGGGCGCTCCGGACAGACGGGCACTGATTCTGAGCACTTATAAAGTGACAGTAGTAACACGTCCCGACGCGTTTCTTCTTATAAAATGACAGTAATAAGTGCTCAGAATCAGTGCCAGTTGTGAGAGTGAAGCCAGACCCTGTTCCTGTGTATTGGGACTCTATACCACAAAGGGAACTTACATCCAAGAGACGGGAGTTTCCGGAGGAACCTCCAAGGTGTAACACCATCTAGAGAGGCGTGACGTCAGTCAGGAGCGCCCCCAGTGGAGCAGAGCTGCCGTGACGTCAGTCCGGAGCGCCCCCAGTGGAGCAGAGGCGCCGTGGCGTCAATCCGGAGCGCCCCCAGTGGAGCAGAGACGCCGTGGCGTCAGTCCGGAGCGCCCCCAGTGGAGCAGAGGCGCCGTGGCGTCAGTCCGGAGCGCCCCCAGTGGAGCAGAGGCGCCGTGGCGTCAGTCCGGAGCGCCCCCAGTGGAGCAGAGGCGCCGTGGCGTCAGTCCGGAGCGCCCCCCAGTGGAGCAGAGGCGCCGTGGCGTCAGTCCGGAGCGCCCCCAGTGGAGCAGAGGCGCCGTGGCGTCAGTCCGGAGCGCCCCCAGTGGAGCAGAGGCGCCGTGGCGTCAGTCCGGAGCGCCCCCAGTGGAGCAGAGGCGCCGTGGCGTCAGTCCGGAGCGCCCCCAGTGGAGCAGAGGTGCCGTGGCGTCAGTCCGGAGCGCCCCCAGTGGAGCAGAGCTGCCGTGACGTCAGTCCGGAGCGCCCCCAGTGGAGCAGAGGCGCTGTGGCGTCAGTCCGGAGCGCCCCCAGTGGAGCAGAGCTGCCGTGGCGTCAGTCGGGAGCGCCCCCAGTGGAGCAGAGGCGCCGTGGCGTCAGTCCGGAGCGCCCCCAGTGGAGCAGAGCTGCCGTGACGTCAGACACAGACACACAGACACACACAGACACACACAGACACACACAGACACACACAGACACACACAGACACACACAGACACACAGAGACACACAGAGACACACAGACACACAGACACACAGACACACAGACACACAGACACACGTCCGAAGCATCTAAATCTCACAAACAGCACAACGTAGCACAACAAAAACTTTACTGAACATTGTGCTGCGGATTTGTTGGTCAACGCAACTGTTTTGAGCTCCCAATGTGACTCCCCTCCCAAATTATGGACAGTCTAAGTTTCCATCGGGTGTTCTGCAAACAGGAGGAGCGGGGGGGCGGGGGGGAGGGGGGGCGTGGCTACTAAGGGAGGGGGCGTGTCCTTGGCTGGATCGGGGCTGTGTGTGTGTGTGAGATGTGCAGCAAGGGGGGGGGGGGGGGGGAAGAGAGAAAGATGTGCCAGCTAGCGGGGGGAGGTGTACCAGCAGCAGGGGGGAGGGGAGATGTGCCAGCAGCAGGGGGGAGGGGAGATGTGCCAGCAGCAGGGGGGAGGGGAGATGTGCCAGCAGCAGGGGGGAGGGGAGATGTGCCAGCAGCAGGGGGGAGGGGAGATGTGCCCGCAGCAGGGGGGAGGGAGGCGGCGGGGAGATGTGCCCGCAGCAGGGGGGAGGGAGGCGGCGGGGAGATGTGCCCGCAGCAGGGGGGAGGGAGGCGGCGGGGAGATGTGCCAGTAGCAGGGGGGAGGGAGGCGGCGGGGAGATGTGCCAGTAGCAGGGGGGAGGGAGGCGGCGGGGAGATGTGCCCGCAGCAGGGGGGAGGGAGGCGGCGGGGAGATGTGCCAGTAGCAGGGGGGAGGGAGGCGGCGGGGAGATGTGCCCGCAGCAGGCCCGCAGCAGGCCCGCAGCAGGGGGGAGGGAGGCGGCGGGGAGATGTGCCCGCAGCAGGGGGGAGGGAGGCGGCGGGGTGATGTGCCCGCAGCAGGGGGGGGGGAGGCGGCGGGGAGATGTGCCAGTAGCAGGGGGGAGGGAGGCGGCGGGGAGATGTGCCCGCAGCAGGGGGGAGGGAGGCGGCGGGGAGATGTGCCCGCAGCAGGGGGGGGGGGAGGCGGCGGGGAGATGTGCCAGTAGCAGGGGGGAGGGAGGCGGCGGGGAGATGTGCCAGCAGCAGGGGGGAGGGAGGCGGCGGGGAGATGTGCCCGCAGCAGGGGGGAGGCGGCGGGGAGATGTGCCCGCAGCAGGGGGGGGGGAGGCGGCGGGGAGATGTGCCAGTAGCAGGGGGGAGGGAGGCGGCGGGGAGATGTGCCAGTAGCAGGGGGGAGGGAGGCGGCGGGGAGATGTGCCAGCAGCTCGCCCGCCACCAAAGCAAATAAATTATATATATAATATATTTTTTTTTCTCACGTTTTAAGTTATGGTGGGTGAAAAAGGCAACAAGAAACCTCCACCGTATTGTATATCGCAAATAAAAAGATCCCTTGTGAGCACATTCACGTATTAGGCAGGTCTGCAGCCCCCGCCTCTCACCATTATCACGAGATAGATAGATAGATATATACGGTGTCTGCAGCCTGTGATGTAGGAGTACAGCTTTATCCCAACGTCATTCTATGTACATGGATATCTGTTATACTATGGAAAACAGTGACGTGCAGCTCTGTGCAACATAGACCTGCAGGGGTTAACTGTCTTACAAAAAGGAGCCGTCATCACATCAGAGGGCGACAGTGTACGCCCAGAGACGCCTGGACGGGAGCATGGGGCCCCCCCGGGACGGGAGCATGGGGCCCCCCGGGACGGGAGCATGGGGCCCCCCCCGGGATGGGAGCATGGGGCCCCCCCGGGATGGGAGCATGGGGCCCCCCCGGGATGGGAGCATGGGGCCCCCCCCGGGATGGGAGCATGGGGCCCCCCGGGACGGGAGCATGGGGCCCCCCCCGGGATGGGAGCATGGGGCCCCCCCGGGATGGGAGCATGGGGCCCCCCCCGGGATGGGAGCATGGGGCCCCCCCGGGACGGGAGCATGGGGCCCCCCGGGACGGGAGCATGGGGCCCCCCCCGGGATGGGAGCATGGGGCCCCCCCCGGGATGGGAGCATGGGCCCCCCCCGGGATGGGAGCATGGGGCCCCCCCGGGATGGGAGCATGGGGCCCCCCCGGGATGGGAGCATGGGGCCCCCCGGGACGGGAGCATGGGGCCCCCCCCGGGATGGGAGCATGGGGCCCCCCGGGACGGGAGCATGGGGCCCCCCGGGACGGGAGCATGGGGCCCCCCCCGGGATGGGAGCATGGGGCCCCCCGGGACGAGAGCATGGGGCCCCACGGGACGGGAGCATGGGGCCCCACGGGACGGGAGCATGGGGCCCCCCGGGACGGGAGCATGGGGCCCCCCGGGACGGGAGCATGGGGCCCCCCGGGACGGGAGCATGGGGCCCCCCGGGACGGGAGCATGGGGCCCCCCCGGGACGGGAGCATGGGGCCCCACGGGACGGGAGCATGGGGCCCCACGGGACGGGAGCATGGGGCCCCACGGGACGGGAGCATGGGGCCCCCCGGGACGGGAGCATGGGGCCCCCCCCGGGATGGGAGCATGGGGCCCCCCGGGACGGGAGCATGGGGCCCCCCGGGACGAGAGCATGGGGCCCCACGGGACGGGAGCATGGGGCCCCACGGGACGGGAGCATGGGGCCCCCCGGGACGGGAGCATGGGGCCCCCCGGGACGGGAGCATGGGGCCCCCCGGGACGGGAGCATGGGGCCCCCCCGGGACGGGAGCATGGGGCCCCACGGGACGGGAGCATGGGGCCCCACGGGACGGGAGCATGGGGCCCCACGGGACGGGAGCATGGGGCCCCCCGGGACGGGAGCATGGGGCCCCCCGGGATGGGAGCATGGGGCCCCCCCGGGATGGGAGCATGGGGCCCCCCGGGACGAGAGCATGGGGCCCCACGGGACGGGAGCATGGGGCCCCCCGGGATGGGAGCATGGGGCCCCCCAGGACGGGAGCATGGGGCCCCCCCGGGACGGGAGCATGGGGCCCCCCCCGGGATGGGAGCATGGGGCCCCCCGGGACGAGAGCATGGGGCCCCACGGGACGGGAGCATGGGGCCCCCCCCGGGATGGGAGCATGGGGCCCCCCGGGACGAGAGCATGGGGCCCCCCCCGGGATGGGAGCATGGGGCCCCCCCCGGGATGGGAGCATGGGGCCCCCCGGGACGGGAGCATGGGGCCCCCCGGGACGGGAGCATGGGGCCCCCCCCGGGATGGGAGCATGGGGCCCCCCCGGGATGGGAGCATGGGGCCCCCCGGGACGGGAGCATGGGGCCCCCCCCGGGATGGGAGCATGGGGCCCCCCCGGGATGGGAGCATGGGGCCCCCCCCGGGATGGGAGCATGGGGCCCCCCCGGGACGGGAGCATGGGGCCCCCCGGGACGGGAGCATGGGGCCCCCCCCGGGATGGCAGCATGGGGCCCCCCCGGGATGGGAGCATGGGGCCCCCCCGGGATGGGAGCATGGGGCCCCCCGGGACGGGAGCATGGGGCCCCCCCCGGGATGGGAGCATGGGGCCCCCCGGGACGAGAGCATGGGGCCCCACGGGACGGGAGCATGGGGCCCCACGGGACGGGAGCATGGGGCCCCCCGGGACGGGAGCATGGGGCCCCCCCGGGACGAGAGCATGGGGCCCCACGGGACGGGAGCATGGGGCCCCCCCGGGATGGGAGCATGGGGCCCCCCCGGGATGGGAGCATGGGGCCCCCCGGGACGAGAGCATGGGGCCCCACGGGACGGGAGCATGGGGCCCCCCGGGATGGGAGCATGGGGCCCCCCAGGACGGGAGCATGGGGCCCCCCCAGGACGGGAGCATGGGGCCCCCCCCGGGATGGGAGCATGGGGCCCCCCGGGACGAGAGCATGGGGCCCCACGGGACGGGAGCATGGGGCCCCCCCCGGGATGGGAGCATGGGGCCCCCCGGGACGAGAGCATGGGGCCCCCCCCGGGATGGGAGCATGGGGCCCCCCCCGGGATGGGAGCATGGGGCCCCCCGGGACGGGAGCATGGGGCCCCCCGGGACGGGAGCATGGGGCCCCCCCCGGGATGGGAGCATGGGGCCCCCCGGGACGAGAGCATGGGGCCCCCCCCGGGATGGGAGCATGGGGCCCCCCCCGGGATGGGAGCATGGGGCCCCCCCCGGGATGGGAGCATGGGGCCCCCCGGGACGGGAGCATGGGGCCCCCCGGGACGAGAGCATGGGGCCCCCCGGGACGGGAGCATGGGGCCCCCCGGGATGGGAGCATGGGGCCCCCCAGGACGGGAGCATGGGGCCCCCCCGGGACGGGAGCATGGGGCCCCCCGGGACGGGAGCATGGGGCCCCCCCCGGGATGGGAGCATGGGGCCCCCCGGGACGGGAGCATGGGGCCCCCCGGGACGAGAGCATGGGGCCCCACGGGACAGGAGCATGGGGCCCCCCCCGGGATGGGAGCATGGGGCCCCCCGGGACGAGAGCATGGGGCCCCCCGGGACGAGAGCATGGGGCCCCACGGGACGGGAGCATGGGGCCCCCCGGGATGGGAGCATGGGGCCCCCCCCGGGATGGGAGCATGGGGCCCCCCCGGGACGGGAGCATGGGGCCCCCCGGGACGGGAGCATGGGGCCCCCCGGGACGGGAGCATGGGGCCCCCCGGGACGGGAGCATGGGGCCCCCCCGGGATGGGAGCATGGGGCCCCCCCCGGGACGGGAGCATGGGGCCCCCCCCGGGACGGGAGCATGGGGCCCCCCGGGACGGGAGCATGGGGCCCCCCGGGACGGGAGCATGGGGCCCCCCGGGATGGGAGCATGGGGCCCCCCCGGGATGGGAGCATGGGCCCCCCGGGACGAGAGCATGGGGCCCCCCCCGGGATGGGAGCATGGGGCCCCCCCGGGATGGGAGCATGGGGCCCCACGGGACGGGAGCATGGGCCCCCCGGGATGGGAGCATGGGGCCCCCCAGGACGGGAGCATGGGGCCCCCCCGGGACGGGAGCATGGGCCCCCCCGGGACGAGAGCATGGGGCCCCCCGGGATGGGAGCATGGGGCCCCCCGGGACGGGAGCATGGGGCCCCCCGGGACGGGAGCATGGGGCCCCCCCCGGGATGGGAGCATGGGGCCCCCCCCGGGATGGGAGCATGGGGCCCCCCCAGGATGGGAGCATGGGGCCCCCCCGGGATGGGAGCATGGGGCCCCCCCGGGATGGGAGCATGGGGCCCCCCCGGGACGAGAGCATGGGGCCCCCCGGGACGGGAGCATGGGGCCCCCCGGGACGGGAGCATGGGGCCCCCCGGGACGAGAGCATGGGGCCCCCCGGGACGAGAGCATGGGGCCCCCCGGGACGAGAGCATGGGCCCCCCAGGACGAGAGCATGGGGCCCCCCGGGACGGGAGCATGGGCCCCCCCGGGACGAGAGCATGGCCCCCCCGGGACGGGAGCATGGGCCCCCCCCGGGACGAGAGCATGGGCCCCCCCGGGACAGGAGCATGGGCCCCCCCGGGACGAGAGCATGGGCCCCCCCGGGACGGGAGCATGGGCCCCCCCGGGACAGGAGCATGGGCCCCCCCGGGACAGGAGCATGGGCCCCCCCGGGACAGGAGCATGGGCCCCCCCCGGGACGGGAGCATGGGCCCCCCCGGGACGGGAGCATGGGCCCCCCCGGGACGAGAGCATGGGCCCCCCCGGGACGAGAGCATGGGCCCCCCCGGGACGAGAGCATGGGCCCCCCCGGGACACTGGGAAAAGGCAGAGAAATGTTTCTCAGGAAATCTTGCTCTTAGGTTTGCTGGTTTCCGGAATAGACAATGTAAGACTATGACACAGAAGTCTTCTTACATCCTGACCGTGCCACCAATGGTCTTACAAGACCAGGAAGAGCATCTACACCAGGATATATGCCATCTACATGAAACAGGACTGGCCCTTACTGATTTATAAAGGCGTATCAGAAGACATTTTCATTGGCAGACACATTTACAGGTGCTTGGTGCTATGCGGACACTGCAAGAAATACTGTGGAAATGACAGGATAGTCACCTGATTGGCTGGGACTGTCCTCATGGTGTAGTGTGATGTTCTCAGGGATAGTATATTGCTAGAGTTCAGTCTGTGTGAGTTGAGAAGGTTCACACAACGGACAAGGTCGTACTACACCTGTATTACGTACTGAGACTATTAAAGTGAAGTTACTTCAAGGAACATCTCGGTGTCCTTCTTTCAATGCCTGGGAAGGGGAAGTCCATGTGTGGGCATTGTCCTGTACCTGCTTACATCCCTATGCCACAGAACATCTCTATCCTTCTTTCAATGCCTGGGAAGGGGAAGTCCATGTGTGGGCATTGTCCTGAACCTGCTTACATCCCTATGCCACAGAACATCTCTATCCTTCTTTCAATGCCTGGGAAGGGGAAGTCCATGTGTGGCATTGTCCTGAACCTGCTTACATCCCTATGCCACAGAACATCTCTATCCTTCTTTCAATGCCTGGGAAGGGGAAGTCCATGTGTGGCATTGTCCTGAACCTGCTTACATCCCTATGCCACAGAACATCTCTATCCTTCTTTCAATGCCTGGGAAGGGGAAGTCCATGCGTGGGCATTGTCCTGAACCTGCTTACAACCCTATGTCACAGAACATCTCTATCCTTCTTTCAATGCCTGGGAAGGGGAAGTCCATGTGTGGCATTGTCCTGTACCTGCTTACATCCCTATGCCACAGAACATCTCTATCCTTCTTTCAATGCCTGGGAAGGGGAAGTCCATGTGTGGCATTGTTCTGAACCTGCTTACATCCCTATGCCACAGAACATCTCTATCCTTCTTTCAATGCCTGGGAAGGGGAAGTCCATGTGTGGCATTGTCCTGTACCTGCTTACATCCCTATGCCACAGAACATCTCTATCCTTCTTTCAATGCCTGGGAAGGGGAAGTCCATGTGTGGGCATTGTCCTGTACCTGCTTACATCCCTATGCCACAGAACATCGGTGTCCTTCTTTCAATGCCTGGGAAGGGGAAGTCCATGTGTGGCATTGTCCTGTACCTGCTTACATCCCTATGCCACAGAACATCTCTATCCTTCTTTCAATGCCTGGGAAGGGGAAGTCCATGTGTGGCATTGTCCTGTACCTGCTTACATCCCTATGCCACGGAACATCTCTATCCTTCTTTCAATGCCTGGGAAGGGGAAGTCCATGTGTGGGCATTGTCCTGAACCTGCTTACATCCCTATGCCACAGAACATCTCTATCCTCCTTTCAATGCCTGGGAAGGGGAAGTCCATGTGTGGCATTGTCCTGTATCTGCTTACATCCCTATGCCACAGAACATCTCTATCCTTCTTTCAATGCCTGGGAAGGGGAAGTCCATGTGTGGGCATTGTCCTGTACCTGCTTACATCCCTATGCCACAGAACATCGGTGTCCTTCTTTCAATGCCTGGGAAGGGGAAGTCCATGTGTGGCATTGTCCTGTACCTGCTTACATCCCTATGCCACAGAACATCTCTATCCTTCTTTCAATGCCTGGGAAGGGGAAGTCCATGTGTGGGCATTGTCCTGTACCTGCTTACATCCCTATGCCACAGAACATCGGTGTCCTTCTTTCAATGCCTGGGAAGGGGAAGTCCATGTGTGGGCATTGTCCTGTACCTGCTTACATCCCTATGCCACAGAACATCTCTATCCTTCTTTCAATGCCTGGGAAGGGGAAGTCCATGTGTGGCATTGTCCTGTACCTGCTTACATCCCTATGCCACGGAACATCTCTATCCTTCTTTCAATGCCTGGGAAGGGGAAGTCCATGTGTGGGCATTGTCCTGTACCTGCTTACATCCCTATGCCACAGAACATCTCTATCCTTCTTTCAATGACTGGGAAGGGGAAGTCCATGTGTGGCATTGTCCTGTACCTGCTTACATCCCTATGCCACGGAACATCTCTATCCTCCTTTCAATGCCTGGGAAGGGGAAGTCCATGTGTGGGCATTGTCCTGTACCTGCTTACATCCCTATGCCACAGAACATCTCTATCCTTCTTTCAATGCCTGGGAAGGGGAAGTCCATGTGTGGGCATTGTCCTGTACCTGCTTACATCCCTATGCCACGGAACATCTCTATCCTCCTTTCAATGCCTGGGAAGGGGAAGTCCATGTGTGGCATTGTCCTGTACCTGCTTACATCCCTATGCCACAGAACATCTCTATCCTTCTTTCAATGCCTGGGAAGGGGAAGTCCATGTGTGGCATTGTCCTGTATCTGCTTACATCCCTATGCCACAGAACATCTCTATCCTTCTTTCAATGCCTGGGAAGGGGAAGTCCATGTGTGGGCATTGTCCTGTACCTGCTTACATCCCTATGCCACAGAACATCGGTGTCCTTCTTTCAATGCCTGGGAAGGGGAAGTCCATGTGTGGCATTGTCCTGTACCTGCTTACATCCCTATGCCACAGAACATCTCTATCCTTCTTTCAATGCCTGGGAAGGGGAAGTCCATGTGTGGCATTGTCCTGTACCTGCTTACATCCCTATGCCACAGAACATCGGTGTCCTTCTTTCAATGCCTGGGAAGGGGAAGTCCATGTGTGGGCATTGTCCTGAACCTGCTTACATCCCTATGCCACAGAACATCTCTATCCTCCTTTCAATGCCTGGGAAGGGGAAGTCCATGTGTGGCATTGTCCTGTACCTGCTTACATCCCTATGCCACAGAACATCTCTATCCTCCTTTCAATGACTGGGAAGGGGAAGTCCATGTGTGGCATTGTCCTGTACCTGCTTACATCCCTATGCCACAGAACATCTCTATCCTTCTTTCAATGCCTGGGAAGGGGAAGTCCATGTGTGGGCATTGTCCTGTACCTGCTTACATCCCTATGCCACAGAACATCGGTGTCCTTCTTTCAATGCCTGGGAAGGGGAAGTCCATGTGTGGGCATTGTCCTGTACCTGCTTACATCCCTATGCCACAGAACATCGGTGTCCTTCTTTCAATGACTGGGAAGGGGAAGTCCATGTGTGGGCATTGTCCTGTACCTGCTTACATCCCTATGCCACAGAACATCTCTATCCTTCTTTCAATGCCTGGGAAGGGGAAGTCCATGTGTGGGCATTGTCCTGAACCTGCTTACATCCCTATGCCACAGAACATCTCTATCCTTCTTTCAATGACTGGGAAGGGGAAGTCCATGTGTGGGCATTGTCCTGTACCTGCTTACATCCCTATGCCACAGAACATCTCTATCCTTCTTTCAATGCCTGGGAAGGGGAAGTCCATGTGTGGCATTGTCCTGTACCTGCTTACATCCCTATGCCACAGAACATCTCTATCCTTCTTTCAATGCCTGGGAAGGGGAAGTCCATGTGAGGGCATTGTCCTGTACCTGCTTACATCCCTATGCCACAGAACATCTCTATCCTTCTTTCAATGCCTGGGAAGGGGAAGTCCATGTGTGGCATTGTCCTGTACCTGCTTACATCCCTATGCCACAGAACATCTCTATCCTTCTTTCAATGCCTGGGAAGGGGAAGTCCATGTGTGGGCATTGTCCTGTACCTGCTTACATCCCTATGCCACGGAACATCTCTATCCTTCTTTCAATGCCTGGGAAGGGGAAGTCCATGTGTGGGCATTGTCCTGTACCTGCTTACATCACTATGCCACAGAACATCTCTATCCTTCTTTCAATGCCTGGGAAGGGGAAGTCCATGTGTGGCATTGTCCTGTACCTGCTTACATCCCTATGCCACGGAACATCGGTGTCCTTCTTTCAATGCCTGGGAAGGGGAAGTCCATGTGTGGGCATTGTCCTGTACCTGCTTACATCCCTATGCCACAGAACATCTCTATCCTTCTTTCAATGCCTGGGAAGGGGAAGTCCATGTGTGGGCATTGTCCTGTATCTGCTTACATCCCTATGCCACGGAACATCTCTATCCTTCTTTCAATGCCTGGGAAGGGGAAGTCCATGTGTGGCATTGTCCTGTACCTGCTTACATCCCTATGCCACAGAACATCTCTATCCTTCTTTCAATGCCTGGGAAGGGGAAGTCCATGTGTGGGCATTGTCCTGTACCTGCTTACATCCC
>NW_027454347.1:37500-84453 GCF_040206685.1 Ascaphus truei
ACAGTTACAGATAATATATATTATAGGCGTATGTTACAGGTAATATATATTATAGGCGTATGTAACAGTTACAGGTAATATATATTATAGGCGTATGTAACAGTTACAGGTAATATATATTATAGGCGTATGTAACAGTTACAGGTAATATATATTATAGGCGTATGTAACAGTTACAAATAATATATATTATAGGCGTATGTAACAGTTACAGGTAATATATATTATAGGCGTGTGTAACAGTTACAGGTAATATATATTATAGGCGTGTGTAACAGTTACAGGTAATATATATTATAGGCGTGTGTAACAGTTACAGATAATATATATTATAGGCGTGTGTAACAGTTACAGGTAATATATATTATAGGCGTGTGTAACAGTTACAGGTAATATATATTATAGGCGTATGTAACAGTTACAGGTAATATATATTATAGGCGTATGTAACAGTTACAGGTAATATATATTATAGGCGTATGTAACAGTTACAGGTAATATATATTATATGCGTATGTAACAGTTACAGGTAATATATATTATAGGCGTGTGTAACAGTTACAGATAATATATATTATAGGCGTATGTAACAGTTACAGATAATATATATTATAGGCGTGTGTAACAGTTACAGATAATATATATTATAGGCGTATGTAACAGTTACAGGTAATATATATTATATGCGTATGTAACAGTTACAGGTAATATATATTATATGCGTATGTAACAGTTACAGGTAATATATATTATAGGCGTATGTAACAGTTACAGATAATATATATTATAGGCGTATGTAACAGTTACAGATAATATATATTATAGGCGTATGTAACAGTTACAGATAATATATATTACAGGCGTATGTAACAGTTACAGGTAATATATATTATAGGCGTATGTAACAGTTACAGATAATATATATTAAAGGCGTATGTAACAGTTACAGGTAATATATATTATAGGCTTATGTAACAGTTACAGATAATATATATTAAAGGCGTATGTAACAGTTACAGATAATATATATTACAGGCGTATGTAACAGTTACAGGTAATATATATTATAGGCGTATGTAACAGTTACAGATAATATATATTAAAGGCGTATGTAACAGTTACAGATAATATATATTATGGGCGTATGTAACAGTTACAGATAATATATATTATAGGCGTGTGTAACAGTTACAGATAATATATATTATGGGCGTATGTAACAGTTACAGATAATATATATTATAGGCGTATGTAACAGTTACAGATAATATATATTATAGGCGTATGTAACAGTTACAGATAATATATATTATAGGCGTATGTAACAGTTACAGATAATATATATTATAGGCGTGTGTAACAGTTACAGATAATATATATTATGGGCGTATGTAACAGTTACAGATAATATATATTATAGGCGTATGTAACAGTTACAGGTAATATATATTATAGGCGTATGTAACAGTTACAGACCAGATTAAAATGTGAGACCGCTTTGGTTTTGAAAGAACTTAAACTGGTGGTGGATGTGAGAGTCTTCGGTAGGTTGTTCCAGTTTTGGGGTGCACGGTAAGCGGAGGAGCGGCCGGATACTTTTGGACTGTACCTGCTCACATCCATATGCCAAGGAACATCTCGGTGTCCTTCTGCCAAGGATAGGGATGACCATATTTGGGCATGCCATGTTAGGCTTCCTGCCCTCCTTTCATACCCAAGTGATCGCATCAGCTGGACCTGGCACCCTGTGCAGAGACCACGACTATTGTTCCAGACTGGCTGGAAACGCCGATTGGGACAGGGATATAACTACTCCTTCTCCCCAGCCTCACGTCAGTGTACTGACAGGGGACTGGCAGAACCTATGTAAAGAAAGAGCTGACAGGGAGTCAGCAGAAGGGAACGGAGGAGGCCCAGTGCCGGGCTCTGGAGTGTCCAGTAAAGCAACGGTCTGTGTGTACAGCGTTGGCCGGATTGGTTGAGAGCTGGATCGTAAGGGTGAGCTGCATCGGTGGGAGACCCCCAGGGAACGATACCAGCACTGGTGCTGAGGAGACCAGTAACCCCTGATCACTTGGAGGAACACTGCCTGGAGAGTCCAGCTGTGGCGACCTCCAGAGGCACTTTTGGGGGAACCAACTGCTGCGGGTGGTGATCCCCACCATATCAAGCAGGTAGCCCGGAGGCTATTAGCCACGTCCCAATACTTTGATCCGTGGAGCTGCTGGGAAGTTACCCAAGGCGTGAGGGTGGATTAAGTGTACTATTCAGACTCACCTGGAGCCACCACAAGGACTGTGATAATACTGAGTATTTTCCCCGTATTCTATATCTGTCCTGTGGGTTGGAATTTCTGTCCTCATAATAAAACTTATTATACTCTGTGTGTCTGTCCAGTGTATCCTGTGTCTCAGGAGCCCTAAGGGGCTAGTATAGGGTTAAGCCTACACAAGGACTCAGGTGGCAGCAGATACCCAAAGTTCTGGGGGCACTGATGGGCAACCTCTGTTTGTGAGGCACCCCGTTACGTGACAATCACGCAGCGCGCTCCCTCTCCCAGGTGTGCACCTTTGCGCAATTCACGCAGACACTCCCAAAGCATGATGGGGCAAGGTCTAGACGGCCAGTCCGCACATAGCACAGCGCTGGGAGATGGGTGCGTGATCACATATCCTGGTGGGAGTCATTGCCAGCAGACGCCGAGTGTGAGGCGTCACTGTCCTCTCCTCTCTCCGTCACACCATGTACTCACATATCCTGGTGGAAGTCATTGCCAGCAGACACTGGGAGTGAGGCGTCACTGTCCTCTCCCCGTCACACCATGTACTCACATATCCTGGTGGAAGTCATTGCCAGCAGACGCCGGGAGTGAGGCGTCACTGTCATCTCCTCTCTCCGTCACACCATGTGATCACATATCCTGGTGGAAGCCATTGCCAGCAGACGCCAGGGAGTGAGGCGTCATTGTCCTCTCCTGTCTCCGTCACACCATGTGATCACATATCCTGGTGGAAGTCATTGCCAGCAGACACTGGGAGTGAGGCGTCACTGTCCTCTCCTCTCTCCGTCACACCATGTGATCACATATCCTGGTGGAAGTCATTGCCAGCAGACACCGGGAGTGAGGCGTCACTGTCCTCTCCTCTCTCCGTCACACCATGTGATCACATATCCTGGTGGTAGTTATTGCCAGCAGACACTGGGAGTGAGGCGTCACTGTCCTCTCCTCTCTCCGTCACACCACGTGATCACATATCCTGGTGGAAGTCATTGCCAGCAGACACCGGGAGTGAGGCGTCACTGTCCTCTCCTCTCTCCGTCACACCATGTGATCACATATCCTGGTGGAAGTCATTGACAGCAGACACTGGGAGTGAGGCGTCACTGTCCTCTCCTCGTCACACCATGTGATCACATATCCTGGTGGAAGTCATTGCCAGCAGACATTGGGAGTGAGGCGTCACTGTCCTCTCCTCTCTCCGTCACACCATGTGATCACATATCCTGGTGGAAGCCATTGCCAGCAGACACTGGGAGTGAGGCGTCACTGTCCTCTCCTCTCTCCGTCACACCATGTGATCACATATCCTGGTGGAAGCCATTGCCAGCAGACACTGGGAGTGAGGCGTCACTGTCCTCTCCTCGTCACACCATGTGATCACATATCCTGGTGGAAGTCCTCGCCAGCAGACACTGGGAGTGAGGCGTCACTGTCCTCTCCCCGTCACACCATGTGATCACATATCCTGGTGGAAGTCCTCGCCAGCAGACACTGGGAGTGAGGCGTCACTGTCCTCTCCTCTCCCCGTCACACCATGTGATCACATATCCTGGTGGAAGTCATTGCCAGCAGACACTGGGAGTGAGGCGTCACTGTCCTCTCTCCGTCACACCATGTGATCACATATCCTGGTGGAAGTCATTGCCAGCAAACACCGGGAGTGAGGCGTCACTGTCCTCTCCTCTCCCCGTCACACCATGTGATCACATATCCTGGTGGAAGCCATTGCCAGCAGACACTGGGAGTGAGGCGTCACTGTCCTCTCCTCACCCCGTCACACCATGTGATCACATATCCTGGTGGAAGTCATTGCCAGCAGACACTGGGAGTGAGGCGTCACTGTCCTCTCCTCTCTCCGTCACACCATGTGATCACATATCCTGGTGGAAGTCATTGCCAGCAGACACTGGGAGTGAGGCGTCACTGTCCTCTTCTCTCCCCGTCACACCATGTGATCACATATCCTGGTGGAAGCCATTGCCAGCAGACACTGGGAGTGAGGCGTCACTGTCCTCTCCTCTCCCCGTCACACCATGTGATCACATATCCTGGTGGAAGCCATTGCCAGCAGACACTGGGAGTGAGGCGTCACTGTCCTCTCCTCTCTCCGTCACACCATGTGATCACATATCCTGGTGGAAGTCATTGCCAGCAGACGCTGGGAGTGAGGCGTCACTGTCCTCTCCTCGTCACACCATGTGATCACATATCCTGGTGGAAGCCATTGCCAGCAGACACCGGGAGTGAGGCGTCACTGTCCTCTCCATGTGAGTTGTTAGTGGTTCTGGGTCTCACAAACCAGAATCCCATCTCCATGACGCTTGGAAAGAACGGAGACCTCAAATCGAATCATATCCTAATCCCATTTAGGGAGCACAAGTAGCTGAAAGAAAAAGCAAAATGGCTCTTCAGCGCATTTCCCAGTACGATTAGGATAATTATATACACCTTGCTAGTCGTGGTATAATACCAATAGCGTAATGGTAGGAGGATAGCCAATTCACCCAGTGATAGTCAATTAAAAGCTATGTTTTTTAAATATATAATTTAAAATCAGCTTAGAGAGAGACGATACCGCCCTGATTCATGGAGATCCTCACTGGGTGTAGACGTGCGATAAATGAAGCGAGCGCTCATCACCGTGGTAGTAACGTTTGGATGATATATCATGGCTACTTAGTGCGGGTGATCCGAGATGTTAAGAGTTAACAAGATAATACAAACTTATAGCCAACTAAATGCTAATAGAATACTGCAGTGCGCCTCAATGTGGTAAAATGCTGCTACCCAATCCCTTGGTAGCACCCCTTAACAGGTAGATCTAATAATGTAACCCCTTCACTTAGCATCTACATGTTCCCCACATGCGGCCTCGACCCCCCTCCCACCCCAAACCTCTCCTCCATCTCTTTAACACATTGTTCTGGCACCATTTCATCTCTTTATAAGCATGCTAATGTCCAAACTATTGTCCACAATATCACCATGGACACTGCCTCTTCTCACGCGGTTTCTCTTGCCTTTCCCCAGTAAACTTCTTTCTTTACGTATTGTGACACACGGCTTACTCCGGGGCTCCGCCGTCTGTCCGGGACTGTTAGAACACGGTCTTTTAGGGTAGGTTAAATGATGAGACGTCACGTACTGTTCCTTTAAACAGGCTATGCCTGGTTTATTCAGTCCCAGGCACTGAGACTGCCACAGTTTAAACAGAAAACAAAGCCAAACAAAAAGCTGCTCGTCTGAGCGATAACTTAAACTTAGATGTCCCTGACTCAGAGTTGGAAGTGGCTTGTCCACTTCCACCAACAAAATAAGTACCTTTGCAGTCTTTAGACAAACTAACAGAATGAATGAAGCGATTTGGGAAAGAGGCTTTCTCACCCCTCTGCAGTTCAGCAGCCTTCCAGGCTCTTGGGCGGGGCTCAGAGGAAACAGGAAACAGGTCTTATATACCTGAACTCTAATCAGCATGACAGGTGACAGAAAACAGGCAGCAGACAAACTGTGGAATGGAGTGCCTGTACCACGAGGCTGCCCTGTTCAGCTTAGACAGGACAGAAACTGTTCAGTATCCTGGGAGCCCTGTATATGGAGTTTATTACCAACCCCTGGTTTCTGTCACATATCCTCCCCCCCAGCTCAGACCTCGAGGGGTGAGCGACCATGGATATTAGGGAGTGCATCCTTGACAACCCGTCGGCATTGCCATGTTTGTGCCCCGACCTGTGTTCCACAGAAAATTTAAAGGGCTGTAGGCTTAGGAACCACCTGGTCACCCTAGCGTTCTTCTCCCTATTTTGACACATCCAGGTAAGGGGTGCATGATCTGTGACCAATCGGAACTTTCTCCCCAACAGATAATACTTGAGTGTCTCTACAGCCCACTTTATTGCGAGACACTCTTTCTCGACTATGGAGTAATTTTTCTCCTGGGGATTTAGTTTCCTACTTAAATAAAGGATGGGGTGCTCCTCCCCTTGAGACTCCTGGGAGAGTACCGCCCCCAGCCCTACCTCAGATGCGTCGGTTTGGACTACGAACTCTTTGGAGAAGTCAGGTGTGACCAACACTGGTTGGGCACAGAGAGCTTCTTTCAGGCTTCTAAAGGCCTGTTCGGCTTCGGGGGACCACTTTACCATTAGCGGTCCTCTTGCTTTTGTGAGGTCGGTTAGTGGGGTTGCCTTAGTTGCAAAATTGGGAATAAACCTCCTATAGTAGCCAATTAACCCCAAAAAGGTCCTTACTTGTTTTTTTGTGACTGGCCTTGGCCAATTTTGTATCGCCTCTACTTTGAGTGTTTGTGGTTTGAGTAACCCTCTACCAATAGAATACCCCAGATACTTGGCCTCCTCCAGACCAATAGTGCATTTAGCGGGGTTAGCAGTTAGTCCAGCAGACCGAACTGCGTCGAGCACAGCTTGGACCTTTGGAAGGTGGGACTGCCAATCTTCACTATGGATTACCACATCATCCAGGTAGGCGGCAGCGTACCGAACATGTGGTTTTAAAATTTTATCCATCATTCTTTGGAATGTGGCGGGAGCTCCATGTAAGCCAAAAGGCAGCACCTTATATTGAAAGAGGCCGTCTGGGGTTGAGAAGGCTGTTTTTTCTTTTGCCCTTTCTGTGAGGGGAACCTGCCAGTACCCTTTTGTTAGGTCTAGGGTTGTGAGATATCGGGCTTTGCCCAGTCTCTCTACAAGTTCATCCACCCTGGGCATAGGATAAGTATCAAATTTTGACACCGCGTTTAGTTTCCGGTAGTCATTACAAAACCTTGTTGTACCGTCTGGCTTTGGGACTAAAACTATAGGGCTGTTCCACCCACTTTGGGATTCCTCAATTACGCCTAGTTTTAGCATTTTTTTAACCTCTAAACTTATAGCCTCTCTCTTGGCCTCTGGGATTCGGTACGGTTTAAGGTTAACTCGGACCCCCGGTTCAGAGACTATGTCATGTTTAATTACGTTAGTTTTACCTGGCTGTGTAGAGAAGATTTCTTTGTTCCTTCTCACTAAACTCTGGACCTCTCGTTTCTGATGCACGGACAGTGTTTCAGCTATGCTAACCTCTGGGTCAGTTTCTTGATTCTCTGACGGACCTGGGGGTACTAGGGTTAACAAGACCTCTCTATCTTTCCAGGGCTTGAGTAGGTTTATATGGTAAATTTGCTCAGGTTTCCTCCTACCTGGCTGCCTTACCCTATAATTTACTTCTCCCACTCTTTCCAAGACCTCATATGGCCCATGCCATTTAGCAAGGAATTTACTCTCCACGGTGGGAACCAGAACTAGTACCCTATCACCTGGAAAAAAAATTCTGACCCTAGCACCCTTATTATACGTATTCCTTTGTGCTTCTTGAGCTTTCTCCATGTGTTCCCTCACTATGGGTAGGACTGCAGCAATGCGGTCCTGCATTTGGGCAACATGCTCTATTACACTTCTGTAAGGGGTAACCTCGTGTTCCCAAGTTTCTTTGGCTATATCCAGTAAGCCCCTTGGATGTCGGCCATACAATAGTTCAAACGGGGAGAAGCCTGTGGATGACTGGGGAACTTCCCTAATGGCAAATAACAGGTATGGTAACAAACAGTCCCAGTTTTTCCCATCCTTATCGACCGCCCGGCGTAACATGCTCTTTAAGGTTTTATTGAACCTTTCCACTAAACCATCTGTTTGTGGATGATAGACTGAGGTTCTGAGATGCTTGATTTTTAGGAGTTTACATAGCTCTTTTGTTACTTGGGACATAAATGGTGTTCCCTGGTCAGATAAGATCTCTTTAGGAATTCCGACCCGGGAAAACAGAAGTACTAACTCTTTTGCTATGTTTTTAGCAGAGGTGCTACGTAGGGGAACTGCCTCCGGATATCGGGTAGCATAATCTAATATTACCAATATATGCTGATGTCCCCTAGCAGACTTTATTAGGGGTCCTACTAGATCCATAGCAATCCGGTCAAATGGTACCTCTATTATGGGAAGGGGTACCAATGGGCTGCGGTATGCTTTGAACGGGGCGGTGATCTGACATTCTGGGCATGAGGAACAATAGTTTGTAATTTCTGCCAGAACCCCAGGCCAATAAAAGCTTCGGAGAACCTTTTCTTTTGTCTTTTCCACCCCTAGGTGTCCCCCCAATGGATGACTATGTGCGAGGTGTAATACTACGTTACGGAATGTCCGTGGTACCAACAATTGTTTAGTTGTAACTGATTTTCTTTTATCAACCCGATATACTAGGTCGTTCTCTACCTCGAAGTAGGGGTAAGCAAGTGACCTATCTGGTTGGCCATGAGTACTATTCTGGTCCCGTATATTTCCCCTTGCTACCGCTAATGTGGGGTCCTCCCACTGGGCCTTCTTAAAACTCCCAGGACTGACCTCTAGGTCAGCGAGGGTCTTATCCTGTACTGGGGTGGTAAGTGCCTGATCAACATCTTGATTTGGGGTATTCCCTACCAAAGTAGTGATGGGGAAGGGAATTTCACAGCACTCCTCCTTTTCCCCCTTCTTATTTGGGCCCTCGTCAACCTCCATTTCTGAAAAAGGGAAAGGATTTGTTTCTTCTAACACTTCGTTATGGTCTGCTATTGAACTCTGGGCGCTATTCTGAGCTGGGGACCACATTTTTAGAAAATGGGGAAAGTCGGTCCCTATTAACACATCATGTGCCAGTTTGGGTACAACACCCACCTTGAAATCTAAAGAACCAAATTCTGTTTCAAAAAAAACATCAACAGTGGAATATTCATGATTATCCCCATGTATACAACAAATTGCCACTCTTTGTGAACTGTTTACCTGTTTCTTCTTAATGGGCAATAGGTATTCGGACACTAGTGTGACCATACTCCCAGAGTCAAGAAGTGCCCGAACCCTCTTACCATTAACCTTTACAAATGCCCACAGATGGTTATTCAAGGGGTCCTCTGGGCTAGGGCCCATACATTGGGACAACAGCGAATAAGGTTCCACGCTGTTGCATTGCATGGGCTCATCATTTAGTGGGCAGATTTTTGCTGTGTGGCCCCTCTCATGACAATTTACACATTTAGGTACATAGTCTGTGTCCCACTTAGAGCCTTTTCCCGGCTCCCCATGTTGGCTATTGCCCTTAGTGTGCGAACCACTGTTGCTGGAGCGGCGTGAAGGTGGTCGCCGCTCTTCAGCGCCCCTTAACCCCGGTACCCTTTTACCGTCTCTGGAAGAGTCCTGGAACCTCGGATAGTGGGGTTGCTCCACGACTGTGGGTTGCGGGTGCTCTTCTGCTGCACTGTACCTTTCTACAAGGGCCACAAGCTCATCCGCATTGTGGGGGTCACTCCGACTGACCCAACGGCGTAAGGCAGAGGGAAGTTTCCTCAAGAACTGGTCCATGACCAACCGTTCCACGATGTGGCTTGCTGAGTTGATCTCGGGTTGTAGCCACTTCCGAGCGAGGTGGATGAGGTCATACATCTGGCTTCGGGTGGCTTTATCCATCGTGAAGGACCATGCGTGAAACCTTTGGGCACGAACAGCCGTGGTTACGCCGAGGCGGGCGAGGATCTCGAACTTCAATTTTGCATAGACGTTAGCTTCGGCTGGCTCTAGATCAAAGTAAGCCTTCTGGGGTTCGCCGCTTAGGAAGGGTGCGATTAGACCAGCCCACTCAGCTTCTGGCCATCCCTCTCTCTGTGCCGTGCGTTCAAACGTGAGAAGATAGGCTTCCACATCATCCGAGGGTCCCATCTTCTGAAGGTAGTGGCTTGCCCTGGTCATTTTCGGAACTGGGGCTGCCTCTGCCAGTGGAAGGTTACTGATAGTCCCCCTCAGGATCTCGAGTTCCTGCTGTAAGCCCTGAGCGAACCGCTTTTGCTCCTCTCTCAGCAGGCGGTTTGTCTCTTGCTGGTTTGCATTAGTCTCTTGCTGGGCTATTAACAGCTGTCGCTGGGTTTCACTCGCCTGTTGCTGGGCTTCATTCGCGTCTTTCTGGACAGCGACATTGCGTACCAGCGCACTCACCACGTCTTCCATCTTGTTTGGAGAGAGAGAAAAAAAAACCTTCTTTTTTTTTTTTTTTAAAGTTCTTTAACCCCCAGACCTTTCAGTGTTCTGCCCGCATTCTCCACCATATGTGACACACGGCTTACTCCGGGGCTCCGCCGTCTGTCCGGGACTGTTAGAACACGGTCTTTTAGGGTAGGTTAAATGATGAGACGTCACGTACTGTTCCTTTAAACAGGCTATGCCTGGTTTATTCAGTCCCAGGCACTGAGACTGCCACAGTTTAAACAGAAAACAAAGCCAAACAAAAAGCTGCTCGTCTGAGCGATAACTTAAACTTAGATGTCCCTGACTCAGAGTTGGAAGTGGCTTGTCCACTTCCACCAACAAAATAAGTACCTTTGCAGTCTTTAGACAAACTAACAGAATGAATGAAGCGATTTGGGAAAGAGGCTTTCTCGCCCCTCTGCAGTTCAGCAGCCTTCCAGGCTCTTGGGCGGGGCTCAGAGGAAACAGGAAACAGGTCTTATATACCTGAACTCTAATCAGCATGACAGGTGACAGAAAACAGGCAGCAGACAAACTGTGGAATGGAGTGCCTGTACCACGAGGCTGCCCTGTTCAGCTTAGACAGGACAGAAACTGTTCAGTATCCTGGGAGCCCTGTATATGGAGTTTATTACCAACCCCTGGTTTCTGTCACAGTATAGATCATTTTCTCAACGCCAATAACCTACTAGACCTTCTCCAACCTGGCTTCTGCACATCATGCTCTACAGAATCCAATCGCCAAGGTAGCCAATGGCCTTCATATTGCCAAATCTCCAGGAAACGACTCCATTCCGATTCTTCTTGACCTCAGCTTTCCATGCGGATGACCACCGTCTTCTGCTGCACATTCTTCACTCTCTTAGCATCCATGGCACTGTCCTCTCCCGATTCTCCTCCTACTTCTCGCACCATTTCTTCAGTGTCTCTAATGCCCACTTCGCCTCAGCCCCTATGGATCTCTCTGTAGGTGTACGTACCTCAGGGCTCGGTTTTAGGCCCCTTACTCTTTTCTCTAGATACCCTCTCGCTGGGCGGCCCCATTGACTCCTTCGGTTAGACATTACCGCGCTCTCGGCCGGGACGGCCCTTTATCGCCTCAAACACAAAATGTCTAAGACAGAGCTCCTCCTATTTCCTTCCACATCAGGTCCTTTGTTCCCTTCTCCATAACAGCCACTCACCCCACGATCCCCCAGTCACGCCAGCAAGCGGCACCTTCAGCACCACACGCTCTGCATGTCAACAAGCCCCATCACCCAGTCACCCCCACCCCCCTGTCCCAATGCTCCCTCTCACCGGCCCCCACGCCCCCGTCACCCCCTCCCACCACTCCGCCACCCCAACTCTTCCTCTGACCGCCCCCACTCCCCTGTCACTCCCTCCCACCACTCCCGTCCCAATACTCCCTCCACCGCCCCCTCTCAGCAGCCCCCACCACTACCCCATCCCAACGCTCCCTCTCACCGCCCCCACACCCGTCACCACCTCCCACCACTACCCCATCCCCACTCTTCCTCTGACCACTCCCCACTCTCCCGCCACCCCCTCCCACCACTCCCCTGTCCCAATGGTCCCTCTTACCAACCCCCACGTCCCAGTTACCCCCTCGCACCGCTCCCTCTCACCGGCCTCCACCACTCCCCCGTCCCAACACTCGCTCTCCACGCCAGCCACGACCCGACACTCCCTCTCACCGCCCCCCATTACCCAATGCTACCCCTCACCGCCCCCCACGACCCAACGTTCCCTCTCCCCGCCCCCCACGACCCAACGTTCCCTCTCCCCGCCCTCCACGACCCAACGCTCCCTCTCACCGCCCCTCCTCACCTCACACTCACAGTCTCCCATGCCGGCTCGGTGAGGAACAGGACCAGTCTCTTGTTATCATCGGTCACTGCAAAATATTTGCCAGACGGAGAGAACGAGGCAGCAAGAATCCTGTCTCCCCCACAGGTATCAGAAAGGGGGTCCTGTCTGTAACAGAGGGAGGGGGAAATAAGCAAGGGGGTCCTGTCTGGGGGACAGAGAGAGGGGGACAGAGAGAGGGGTAATGGGGGGAAGGAGAGCGGCAATAGGGGGGGGAAGGGGAGGAGCGAGGGGCAATGGGGGGAGGGAAGGGGATGAGCAATGTGGGGGGGGAAGGGGAGGAGCGAGGGGCAAGGGGAGGGGTTGGAGAGAGGGGCAAGGGGAGGGGAGGAGAGAGGGGCAAGGGGAGGGGAGGAGCGAGGGGCAAGGGGAGGGGAGGAGCGAGGGGCAAGGGGAGGGGAGGAACGAGGGGCAAGGGGAGGGGAGGGGAGGAGCGAGGGGCAATGGGAGGGGAGGAGCGAGGGGCAAGGGGGGGAGCGAGGGGCAAGGAGAGGGGAGGAGCGAGGGGCAAGGAGAGGGGAGGAGCGAGGGGCAATGGGGAGGAGAGAGGGGCAATGGGGAGGAGAGAGGGGCAATGGGGAGGAGAGAGGGGCAATGGGGAGGAGAGAGGGGCAATGGGGAGGAGAGAGGGGCAATGGGGAGGAGAGAGGGGCAATGGGGAGGAGAGAGGGGCAATGGGGAGGAGAGAGGGGCAATGGGGAGGAGAGAGGGGCAATGGGGAGGAGAGAGGGGCAATGGGGAGGAGAGAGGGGCAATGGGGAGGAGAGAGGGGCAATGGGGAGGAGAGAGGGGCAATGGGGAGGAGAGAAGGGCAATGGGGAGGAGAGAAGGGCAATGGGGAGGAGAGAAGGGCAATGGGGAGGAGAGAAGGGCAATGGGGAGGAGAGAAGGGCAATGGGGAGGGGGGAAGGGGAGTTGAGAGGGGGGGGAAAGGAAGTTGAGAGGGGGGAAGGTAAGTTGAGAGGGGGGGAAGGGGAGTTGAGAGGGGGGGAAGGGGAGTTGAGAGGGGGGAAGGGGACTTGAGAGGGGGGGAAGGGGACTTGAGAGGGGGGGAAGGGGACTTGAGAGGGGGGGAAGGGGACTTGAGAGGGGGGGAAGGGGACTTGAGAGGGGGGGAAGGGGACTTGAGAGGGGGGGAAGGGGACTTGAGAGGGGGGGAAGGGGACTTGAGAGGGGGGGAAGGGGACTTGAGAGGGGGGGAAGGGGACTTGAGAGGGGGGGAAGGGGACTTGAGAGGGGGGGGAAGGGGACTTGAGAGGGGGGGGGAGGGGACTTGAGAGGGGGGGGAAGGGGACTTTAGAGGGGGGGAAGGGGACTTGAGAGGGGGGGGAAGGGGAGTTGAGAGGGGGGGAAGGGGAGTTGAGAGGGGGGGAAGGGGAGTTGAGAGGGGGGGAAGGGGAGTTGAGAGGGGGGGAAGGGGAGTTGAGAGGGGGGGAAGGGGAGTTGAGAGGGGGGGAAGGGGAGTTGAGAGGGGGGAAGGGGAGTTGAGAGGGGGGAAGGGGAGTTGAGAGGGGGGGAAGGGGAGTTGAGAGGGGGGGAAGGGGAGTTGAGAGGGGGGGAAGGGGAGTTGAGAGGGGGGGAGGGGAGTTGAGAGGGGGGGAGGGGAGTTGAGAGGGGGGGAGGGAGGGATACGTGTAAATAAGACACAAACAGACATGGTTTATCCTCTCTTCCGTCCCCCCAACATGGGCCCATATAGCGAGGCGGCAGGGACACGGGGGACACGGGGGACACGGGGACACAGAACGACACGGGGGACACAGAGCGACAGGGGGGACACAGGGCGAAAGAGACAGCCCCCACTTACCCGGGAGTTGAGAGTCTCTTCTCCAACACACTGCAATCAAAGAGAGTGTCCGGGGCGCTACAGAGACCAGAGAAGGGACAGTTATAGGGGGAGGGGGTCCCTGTAATAGAGGAGGGATAGGTACAGGACAGTTATAGGGGGAGGGTCCCTGTAATAGAGGAGAGATAGGTACAGGACAGTTATAGGGGGAGGGGTCCCTGTAATAGAGGGGTGATAGGTACAGGACAGTTATAGGGGGAGGGGTCCCTGTAATAGAGGAGAGATAGGTACAGGACAGTTATAGGGGGAGGGTCCCTGTAATAGAGGAGAGATAGGTACAGGATAGTTATAGGGGGGGTCCCTGTAATAGAGGAGATAGGTACAGGACAGCTATAGGGGGAGGGGTCCCTGTAATAGAGGAGAGATAGGTACAGGACAGTTATAGGGGAGGGGACCCTGTAATAGAGGAGAGATAGGTACAGGACAGTTATAGGGGGAGGGGTCCCTGTAATAGAGGAGAGATAGGTACAGGACAGTTATAGGGGGAGGGGTCCCTGTAATAGAGGAGAGATAGGTACAGGACAGTTATAGGGGGAGGGGTCCCTGTAATAGAGGAGAGATAGGTACAGGACAGTTATAGGGGGGAGGGGTCCCTGTAATAGAGGAGAGATAGGTACAGGACAGTTATAGGGGGAGGGGTCCCTGTAATAGAGAAGAGATAGGTACAGGACAGTTATAGGGGGAGGGGTCCCTGTAATAGAGGAGAGATAGGTACAGGACAGTTATAGGGGGAGGGGTCCCTGTAATAGAGGAGAGATAGGTACAGGACAGTTATAGGGGGAGGGGTCCCTGTAATAGAGGAGGGATAGGTACAGGACAGTTATAGGGGGAGGGTCCCTGTAATAGAGGAGGGATAGGTACAGGACAGTTATAGGGGGAGGGTCCCTGTAATAGAGGAGAGATAGGTACAGGACAGTTATAGGGGGAGGGGTCCCTGTAATAGAGGAGAGATAGGTACAGGACAGTTATAGGGGGAGGGGTCCCTGTAATAGAGGAGAGATAGGTACAGGACAGTTATAGGGGGAGGGTCCCTGTAATAGAGGGGTGATAGGTACAGGACAGTTATAGGGGGAGGGGTCCCTGTAATAGAGGAGAGATAGGTACAGGACAGTTATAGGGGGAGGGGTCCTGTAATAGAGGAGGGATAGGTACAGGACAGTTATAGGGGCAGGGTCCCTGTAATAGAGGAGGGATAGGTACAGGACAGATATAGGGGGAGGGGTCCCTGTAATAGAGGAGAGATAGGTACAGGACAGTTATAGGGGGAGGGTCCCTGTAATAGAGGAGAGATAGGTACAGGACAGTTATAGGGGGAGGGGTCCCTGTAATAGAGGAGAGATAGGTACAGGACAGTTATAGGGGGAGGTGTCCCTGTAATAGAGGAGAGATAGGTACAGGACAGTTATAGGGGGAGGGGTCCCTGTAATAGAGGAGGGATAGGTACAGGACAGTTATAGGGGGAGGGATCCCTGTAATATAGGAGAGATAGGTACAGGACAGTTATAGGGGGAGGGGTCCCTGTAATAGAGGAGGGATAGGTACAGGACAGTTATAGGGGGAGGGGTCCCTGTAATAGAGGAGAGATAGGTACAGGACAGTTATAGGGGGAGGTGTCCCTGTAATAGAGGAGAGATAGGTACAGGACAGTTATATAGGGGGAGGGGTCCCTGTAATAGAGGAGGGATAGGTACAGGACAGTTATAGGGGGAGGGATCCCTGTAATATAGGAGAGATAGGTACAGGACAGTTATAGGGGGAGGGTCCCTGTAATAGAGGAGGGATAGGTACAGGACAGTTATAGGGGAGGGGTCCCTGTAATAGAGGAGGGATAGGTACAGGACAGTTATAGGGGGAGGGGTCCCTGTAATAGAGGAGAGATAGGTACAGGACAGTTATAGGGGGAGGGGTCCCTGTAATAGAGGGGAGATAGGTACAGGACAGTTATAGGGGGAGGGGTCCCTGTAATAGAGGGGAGATAGGTACAGGACAGTTATAGGGGGAGGGGTCCCTGTAATAGAGGAGAGATAGGTACAGGACAGTTATAGGGGGAGGGGTCCCTGTAATAGAGGAGAGATAGATACAGGACAGTTATAGGGGGAGGGGTCCCTGTAATAGAGGAGAGATAGGTACAGGACAGTTATAGAGGGAGGAGTCCCTGTAATAGAGGGATATGTACAGGACAGTTATAGGGGGAGGGTCCCTGTAATAGAGGAGAGATAGGTACAGGACAGTTATAGGGGGAGGGTCCCTGTAATAGATGAGGGATAGGTACAGGACAGTTATAGGGGGAGGGTCCCTGTAATAGATGAGGGATAGGTACAGGACAGTTATAGGGGGAGGGTCCCTGTAATAGATGAGGGATAGGTACAGGACAGTTATAGGGGGAGGGTCCCTGTAATAGATGAGGGATAGGTACAGGACAGTTATAGGGGGAGGGGTCCCTGTAATAGAGGAGGGATAGGTACAGGACAGTTATAGGGGGAGGGGTCCCTGTAATAGAGGAGAGATAGGTACAGGACAGTTATAGGGGGAGGGGTCCCTGTAATAGAGGAGAGATAGGTACAGGACAGTTATAGGGGGAGGGGTCCCTGTAATAGAGGAGGGATAGGTACAGGACAGTTATAGGGGGAGGGGTCCCTGTAATAGAGGAGAGATAGGTACAGGACAGTTATAGGGGGAGGGGTCCCTGTAATAGAGGAGAGATAGGTACAGGACAGTTATAGGGGGAGGGGTCCCTGTAATAGAGAAGAGATAGGTACAGGACAGTTATAGGGGGAGGGGTCCCTGTAATAGAGGAGAGATAGGTACAGGACAGTTATAGGGGGAGGGGTCCCTGTAATAGAGGAGAGATAGGTACAGGACAGTTATAGGGGGAGGGGTCCCTGTAATAGAGGAGGGATAGGTACAGGACAGTTATAGGGGGAGGGTCCCTGTAATAGAGGAGGGATAGGTACAGGACAGTTATAGGGGGAGGGTCCCTGTAATAGAGGAGAGATAGGTACAGGACAGTTATAGGGGGAGGGGTCCCTGTAATAGAGGAGAGATAGGTACAGGACAGTTATAGGGGGAGGGGTCCCTGTAATAGAGGAGAGATAGGTACAGGACAGTTATAGGGGGAGGGTCCCTGTAATAGAGGGGTGATAGGTACAGGACAGTTATAGGGGGAGGGGTCCCTGTAATAGAGGAGAGATAGGTACAGGACAGTTATAGGGGGAGGGGTCCTGTAATAGAGGAGGGATAGGTACAGGACAGTTATAGGGGCAGGGTCCCTGTAATAGAGGAGGGATAGGTACAGGACAGATATAGGGGGAGGGGTCCCTGTAATAGAGGAGAGATAGGTACAGGACAGTTATAGGGGGAGGGTCCCTGTAATAGAGGAGAGATAGGTACAGGACAGTTATAGGGGGAGGGGTCCCTGTAATAGAGGAGAGATAGGTACAGGACAGTTATAGGGGGAGGTGTCCCTGTAATAGAGGAGAGATAGGTACAGGACAGTTATAGGGGGAGGGGTCCCTGTAATAGAGGAGGGATAGGTACAGGACAGTTATAGGGGGAGGGATCCCTGTAATATAGGAGAGATAGGTACAGGACAGTTATAGGGGGAGGGGTCCCTGTAATAGAGGAGGGATAGGTACAGGACAGTTATAGGGGGAGGGGTCCCTGTAATAGAGGAGAGATAGGTACAGGACAGTTATAGGGGGAGGTGTCCCTGTAATAGAGGAGAGATAGGTACAGGACAGTTATATAGGGGGAGGGGTCCCTGTAATAGAGGAGGGATAGGTACAGGACAGTTATAGGGGGAGGGATCCCTGTAATATAGGAGAGATAGGTACAGGACAGTTATAGGGGGAGGGTCCCTGTAATAGAGGAGGGATAGGTACAGGACAGTTATAGGGGAGGGGTCCCTGTAATAGAGGAGGGATAGGTACAGGACAGTTATAGGGGGAGGGGTCCCTGTAATAGAGGAGAGATAGGTACAGGACAGTTATAGGGGGAGGGGTCCCTGTAATAGAGGGGAGATAGGTACAGGACAGTTATAGGGGGAGGGGTCCCTGTAATAGAGGGGAGATAGGTACAGGACAGTTATAGGGGGAGGGGTCCCTGTAATAGAGGAGAGATAGGTACAGGACAGTTATAGGGGGAGGGGTCCCTGTAATAGAGGAGAGATAGATACAGGACAGTTATAGGGGGAGGGGTCCCTGTAATAGAGGAGAGATAGGTACAGGACAGTTATAGAGGGAGGAGTCCCTGTAATAGAGGGATATGTACAGGACAGTTATAGGGGGAGGGTCCCTGTAATAGAGGAGAGATAGGTACAGGACAGTTATAGGGGGAGGGGTCCCTGTAATAGAGGAGAGATAGGTACAGGACAGTTATAGGGGGAGGGGTCCCTGTAATAGAGGAGAGATAGGTACAGGACAGTTATAGGGGGAGGGGTCCCTGTAATAGAGGAGGGATAGGTACAGGACAGTTATAGGGGGAGGGGTCCCTGTAATAGAGGAGAGATAGGTACAGGACAGTTATAGGGGGAGGGGTCCCTGTAATAGAGGAGGGATAGGTACAGGACAGTTATAGGGGGAGGGTCCCTGTAATAGAGGAGAGATAGGTACAGGACAGTTATAGGGGGAGGGGTCCCTGTAATAGAGGAGAGATAGGTACAGGACAGTTATAGGGGGAGGGGTCCCTGTAATAGAGGAGAGATAGGTACAGGACAGTTATAGGGGGAGGGGTCCCTGTAATAGAGGAGAGATAGGTACAGGACAGTTATAGGGGGAGGGGTCCCTGTAATAGAGGAGGGATAGGTACAGGACAGTTATAGGGGGAGGGTCCCTGTAATAGAGGAGAGATAGGTACAGGACAGTTATAGGGGAGGGGTCCCTGTAATAGAGGAGAGATAGGTACAGGACAGTTATAGGGGGAGGGGTCCCTGTAATAGAGGAGAGATAGGTACAGGACAATTATAGGTGGAGGGGTCCCTGTAATAGAGGAGAGATAGGTACAGGACAGTTATAGGGGGAGGGGTCCCTGTAATAGAGGGGAGATAGGTACAGGGCAGTTATAGGGGGAGGGGTCCCTATAATAGAGGAGAGATAGGTACAGGACAGTTATAGCGGGAGGGGTACCTATAATAGAGGAGAGATAGGTACAGGACAGTTACAGGGGGAGGGGTCCCTGTAATAGAGGAGAGATAGATACAGGACAGTTATAGGGGGAGGGTCCCTGTAATAGAGGAGGGATAGGTACAGGACAGTTATAGGGGGAGGGTCCCTGTAATAGAGGAGAGATAGGTACAGGACAGTTATAGGGGGGGTCCCTGTAATAGAGGAGAGATAGGTAAAGGACAGTTATAGGGGGAGGGGTCCCTGTAATAGAGGAGGGATAGGTACAGGACAGTTATAGGGGGAGGGTCCCTGTAATAGAGGAGTGATAGGTACAGGACAGTTATAGGGGGAGGGTCCCTGTAATAGAGGAGTGATAGGTACAGGACAGTTATAGGGGGAGGGTCCCTGTAATAGAGGAGAGATAGGTACAGGACAGATATAGGGGGAGGGTCCCTGTAATAGAGGAGAGATAGGTACAGGACAGATATAGGGGGAGGGTCCCTGTAATAGAGGAGAGATAGGTACAGGACAGTTATAGGGGGAGGGGTCCCTGTAATAGAGGAGGGATAGGTACAGGACAGTTATAGGGGGAGGGGTCCCTGTAATAGAGGAGGGATAGGTACAGGACAGTTATAGGGGGAGGGTCCCTGTAATAGAGGAGAGATAGGTACAGGACAGTTATAGGGGGAGGGGTCCCTGTAATAGAGGAGGGATAGGTACAGGACAGTTATAGGGGGAGGGGTCCCTGTAATAGAGGAGAGATAGGTACAGGACAGTTATAGGGGGAGGGGTCCCTGTAATAGAGGAGGGATAGGTACAGGACAGTTATAGGGGGAGGGGTCCCTGTAATAGAGGAGAGATAGGTACAGGACAGTTATAGGGGGAGGGGTCCCTGTAATAGAGGAGAGATAAGTACAGGGCAGTTATAGGGGCAGGGGTCCCTGTAATAGAGGAGTGATAGGTACAGGACAGTTATAGGGGGAGGGTCCCTGTAATAGAGGAGAGATAGGTACAGGACAGATATAGGGGGAGGGGTCCCTGTAATAGAGGAGAGATAGGTACAGGAAAGTTATAGGGGGAGGGGTCCCTGTAATAGAGGAGGGATAGGTACAGGACAGTTATAGGGGGAGGGGTCCCTGTAATAGAGAGGTGATAGGTACAGGACAGTTATAGGGGAGGGGTCCCTGTAATAGAGAGGTGATAGGTACAGGACAGTTATAGGGGGAGGGGTCCCTGTAATAGAGGAGAGACAGGTACAGGACAGTTATAGGGGGATGGGCCCCTGTAATAGAGGAGGGATATGTACAGGACAGTTATAGGGGGAGGGTTCCTGTAAAAGAGGAGTGATAGGTACAGGACAGTTATAGGGGGAGGGGTCCCTGTAATAGAGGAGAGATAGGTACAGGACAGTTATAGGGGGAGGTGTCCCTGTAATAGAGGAGAGATAGGTACAGGACAGTTATAGGGGGAGGGTCCCTGTAATAGAGGAGAGATAGGTACCGGACAGTTATAGGGGGATGGGCCCCTGTAATAGAGGAGGGATAGGTACAGGACAGTTATAGGGGGAGGGTCCCTGTAAAAGAGGAGTGATAGGTACAGGACAGTTATAGGGGGAGGGTCCCTGTAATAGAGGAGAGATAGGTATAGGACAGTTATAGGGGGAGGGGTCCTGTAATAGAGAAGAGATAGGTACAGGACAGTTATAGGGGGAGGGTCCCTGTAATAGAGGAGAGATAGGTACAGGACAGTTAAAGGGGGAGGGTCCCTGTAATAGAGGAGTGATAGGTACAGGACAGTTATAGGGGGGGGTCCTGTAATAGAGGAGAGATAGGTACAGGACAGTTATAGGGGGAGGGGTCCCTGTAATAGAGGAGAGATAGATACAGGACAGTTATAGGGGGAGGGGTCCCTGTAATAGAGGAGAGATAGGTACAGGACAGTTATAGAGGGAGGAGTCCCTGTAATAGAGGGATATGTACAGGACAGTTATAGGGGGAGGGTCCCTGTAATAGAGGAGAGATAGGTACAGGACAGTTATAGGGGGAGGGGTCCCTGTAATAGAGGAGAGATAGGTACAGGACAGTTATAGGGGGAGGGGTCCCTGTAATAGAGGAGAGATAGGTACAGGACAGTTATAGGGGGAGGGGTCCCTGTAATAGAGGAGGGATAGGTACAGGACAGTTATAGGGGGAGGGGTCCCTGTAATAGAGGAGAGATAGGTACAGGACAGTTATAGGGGGAGGGGTCCCTGTAATAGAGGAGGGATAGGTACAGGACAGTTATAGGGGGAGGGTCCCTGTAATAGAGGAGAGATAGGTACAGGACAGTTATAGGGGGAGGGGTCCCTGTAATAGAGGAGAGATAGGTACAGGACAGTTATAGGGGGAGGGGTCCCTGTAATAGAGGAGAGATAGGTACAGGACAGTTATAGGGGGAGGGGTCCCTGTAATAGAGGAGAGACAGGTACAGGACAGTTATAGGGGAGGGTCCCTGTAATAGAGGAGAGATAGGTATAGGACAGCTATAGGGGGAGGAGTCCCTGTAATAGAGGAGTGATAGGTACAGGACAGTTATAGGGGGATGGGCCCCTGTAATAGAGGAGGGATATGTACAGGACAGTTATAGGGGGAGGGTCCCTGTAAAAGAGGAGTGATAGGTACAGGACAGTTATAGGGGGAGGGGTCCCTGTAATAGAGGAGAGATAGGTACAGGACAGTTATAGGGGGAGGTGTCCCTGTAATAGAGGAGAGATAGGTACAGGACAGTTATAGGGGGAGGGTCCCTGTAATAGAGGAGAGATAGGTACCGGACAGTTATAGGGGGATGGGCCCCTGTAATAGAGGAGGGATAGGTACAGGACAGTTATAGGGGGAGGGTCCCTGTAAAAGAGGAGTGATAGGTACAGGACAGTTATAGGGGGAGGGTCCCTGTAATAGAGGAGAGATAGGTATAGGACAGTTATAGGGGGAGGGGTCCTGTAATAGAGAAGAGATAGGTACAGGACAGTTATAGGGGGAGGGTCCCTGTAATAGAGGAGAGATAGGTACAGGACAGTTAAAGGGGGAGGGTCCCTGTAATAGAGGAGTGATAGGTACAGGACAGTTATAGGGGGGGGGTCCTGTAATAGAGGAGAGATAGGTACAGGACAGTTATAGGGGGAGGGGTCCCTGTAATAGAGGAGAGATAGATACAGGACAGTTATAGGGGGAGGGGTCCCTGTAATAGAGGAGAGATAGGTACAGGACAGTTATAGAGGGAGGAGTCCCTGTAATAGAGGGATATGTACAGGACAGTTATAGGGGGAGGGTCCCTGTAATAGAGGAGAGATAGGTACAGGACAGTTATAGGGGGAGGGGTCCCTGTAATAGAGGAGAGATAGGTACAGGACAGTTATAGGGGGAGGGGTCCCTGTAATAGAGGAGAGATAGGTACAGGACAGTTATAGGGGGAGGGGTCCCTGTAATAGAGGAGGGATAGGTACAGGACAGTTATAGGGGGAGGGGTCCCTGTAATAGAGGAGAGATAGGTACAGGACAGTTATAGGGGGAGGGGTCCCTGTAATAGAGGAGGGATAGGTACAGGACAGTTATAGGGGGAGGGTCCCTGTAATAGAGGAGAGATAGGTACAGGACAGTTATAGGGGGAGGGGTCCCTGTAATAGAGGAGAGATAGGTACAGGACAGTTATAGGGGGAGGGGTCCCTGTAATAGAGGAGAGATAGGTACAGGACAGTTATAGGGGGAGGGGTCCCTGTAATAGAGGAGAGATAGGTACAGGACAGTTATAGGGGGAGGGGTCCCTGTAATAGAGGAGGGATAGGTACAGGACAGTTATAGGGGGAGGGTCCCTGTAATAGAGGAGAGATAGGTACAGGACAGTTATAGGGGAGGGGTCCCTGTAATAGAGGAGAGATAGGTACAGGACAGTTATAGGGGGAGGGGTCCCTGTAATAGAGGAGAGATAGGTACAGGACAATTATAGGTGGAGGGGTCCCTGTAATAGAGGAGAGATAGGTACAGGACAGTTATAGGGGGAGGGGTCCCTGTAATAGAGGGGAGATAGGTACAGGGCAGTTATAGGGGGAGGGGTCCCTATAATAGAGGAGAGATAGGTACAGGACAGTTATAGCGGGAGGGGTCCCTATAATAGAGGAGAGATAGGTACAGGACAGTTACAGGGGGAGGGGTCCCTGTAATAGAGGAGAGATAGATACAGGACAGTTATAGGGGGAGGGTCCCTGTAATAGAGGAGGGATAGGTACAGGACAGTTATAGGGGGAGGGTCCTGTAATAGAGGAGAGATAGGTACAGGACAGTTATAGGGGGAGGGGTCCCTGTAATAGAGGAGAGATAGATACAGGACAGTTATAGGGGGAGGGGTCCCTGTAATAGAGGAGAGATAGGTACAGGACAGTTATAGAGGGAGGAGTCCCTGTAATAGAGGGATATGTACAGGACAGTTATAGGGGGAGGGTCCCTGTAATAGAGGAGAGATAGGTACAGGACAGTTATAGGGGGAGGGGTCCCTGTAATAGAGGAGAGATAGGTACAGGACAGTTATAGGGGGAGGGGTCCCTGTAATAGAGGAGAGATAGGTACAGGACAGTTATAGGGGGAGGGGTCCCTGTAATAGAGGAGGGATAGGTACAGGAAAGTTATAGGGGGAGGGGTCCCTGTAATAGAGGAGAGATAGGTACAGGACAGTTATAGGGGGAGGGGTCCCTGTAATAGAGGAGGGATAGGTACAGGACAGTTATAGGGGGAGGGTCCCTGTAATAGAGGAGAGATAGGTACAGGACAGTTATAGGGGGAGGGGTCCCTGTAATAGAGGAGAGATAGGTACAGGACAGTTATAGGGGGAGGGGTCCCTGTAATAGAGGAGAGATAGGTACAGGACAGTTATAGGGGGAGGGGTCCCTGTAATAGAGGAGAGATAGGTACAGGACAGTTATAGGGGGAGGGGTCCCTGTAATAGAGGAGGGATAGGTACAGGACAGTTATAGGGGGAGGGTCCCTGTAATAGAGGAGAGATAGGTACAGGACAGTTATAGGGGAGGGGTCCCTGTAATAGAGGAGAGATAGGTACAGGACAGTTATAGGGGGAGGGGTCCCTGTAATAGAGGAGAGATAGGTACAGGACAATTATAGGTGGAGGGGTCCCTGTAATAGAGGAGAGATAGGTACAGGACAGTTATAGGGGGAGGGGTCCCTGTAATAGAGGGGAGATAGGTACAGGGCAGTTATAGGGGGAGGGGTCCCTATAATAGAGGAGAGATAGGTACAGGACAGTTATAGCGGGAGGGGTCCCTATAATAGAGGAGAGATAGGTACAGGACAGTTACAGGGGGAGGGGTCCCTGTAATAGAGGAGAGATAGATACAGGACAGTTATAGGGGGAGGGTCCCTGTAATAGAGGAGGGATAGGTACAGGACAGTTATAGGGGGAGGGTCCCTGTAATAGAGGAGAGATAGGTACAGGACAGTTATAGGGGGGGTCCTTGTAATAGAGGAGAGATAGGTAAAGGACAGTTATAGGGGGAGGGGTCCCTGTAATAGAGGAGGGATAGGTACAGGACAGTTATAGGGGGAGGGTCCCTGTAATAGAGGAGTGATAGGTACAGGACAGTTATAGGGGGAGGGTCCCTGTAATAGAGGAGAGATAGGTACAGGACAGATATAGGGGGAGGGTCCCTGTAATAGAGGAGAGATAGGTACAGGACAGTTATAGGGGGAGGGGTCCCTGTAATAGAGGAGGGATAGGTACAGGACAGTTATAGGGGGAGGGGTCCCTGTAATAGAGGAGGGATAGGTACAGGACAGTTATAGGGGGAGGGTCCCTGTAATAGAGGAGAGATAGGTACAGGACAGTTATAGGGGGAGGGGTCCCTGTAATAGAGGAGGGATAGGTACAGGACAGTTATAGGGGGAGGGGTCCCTGTAATAGAGGAGAGATAGGTACAGGACAGTTATAGGGGGAGGGGTCCCTGTAATAGAGGAGGGATAGGTACAGGACAGTTATAGGGGGAGGGGTCCCTGTAATAGAGGAGAGATAGGTACAGGACAGTTATAGGGGGAGGGGTCCCTGTAATAGAGGAGAGATAAGTACAGGGCAGTTATAGGGGCAGGGGTCCCTGTAATAGAGGAGTGATAGGTACAGGACAGTTATAGGGGGAGGGTCCCTGTAATAGAGGAGAGATAGGTACAGGACAGATATAGGGGGAGGGGTCCCTGTAATAGAGGAGAGATAGGTACAGGAAAGTTATAGGGGGAGGGGTCCCTGTAATAGAGGAGGGATAGGTACAGGACAGTTATAGGGGGAGGGGTCCCTGTAATAGAGAGGTGATAGGTACAGGACAGTTATAGGGGAGGGGTCCCTGTAATAGAGAGGTGATAGGTACAGGACAGTTATAGGGGGAGGGGTCCCTGTAATAGAGGAGAGACAGGTACAGGACAGTTATAGGGGAGGGTCCCTGTAATAGAGGAGAGATAGGTATAGGACAGCTATAGGGGGAGGAGTCCCTGTAATAGAGGAGTGATAGGTACAGGACAGTTATAGGGGGATGGGCCCCTGTAATAGAGGAGGGATATGTACAGGACAGTTATAGGGGGAGGGTCCCTGTAAAAGAGGAGTGATAGGTACAGGACAGTTATAGGGGGAGGGGTCCCTGTAATAGAGGAGAGATAGGTACAGGACAGTTATAGGGGGAGGTGTCCCTGTAATAGAGGAGAGATAGGTACAGGACAGTTATAGGGGGAGGGTCCCTGTAATAGAGGAGAGATAGGTACCGGACAGTTATAGGGGGATGGGCCCCTGTAATAGAGGAGGGATAGGTACAGGACAGTTATAGGGGGAGGGTCCCTGTAAAAGAGGAGTGATAGGTACAGGACAGTTATAGGGGGAGGGTCCCTGTAATAGAGGAGAGATAGGTATAGGACAGTTATAGGGGGAGGGGTCCTGTAATAGAGAAGAGATAGGTACAGGACAGTTATAGGGGGAGGGTCCCTGTAATAGAGGAGAGATAGGTACAGGACAGTTAAAGGGGGAGGGTCCCTGTAATAGAGGAGTGATAGGTACAGGACAGTTATAGGGGGGGGGTCCTGTAATAGAGGAGAGATAGGTACAGGACAGTTATAGGGGGAGGGGTCCCTGTAATAGAGGAGAGATAGGTACAGGACAGTTATAGGGGGAGGGTCCCTGTAATAGAGGAGTGATAAGTACAGGACAGTTATAGGGGGAGGGGTCCCTGTAATAGAGAGGGAGGTACAGGACAGTTATAGGGGGGTCCCTGTAATAGAGGGATAGGTACAGGACAGTTATAGGGGGAAGGGTCCCTGTAATAGAGGAGAGATAGGTACAGGACAGTTATAGGGGGAGTGGTCCCTGTAATAGAGGAGAGATAGGTACAGGACAGTTATAGGGGGAGGGGTCCCTGTAATAGAGGAGGGATAGGTACAGGACAGTTATAGGGGGAGGGTCCCTGTAATAGAGGAGAGATAGGTACAGGACAGTTATAGGGGAGGGGTCCCTGTAATAGAGGAGAGATAGGTACAGGACAGTTATAGGGGGAGGGGTCCCTGTAATAGAGGAGAGATAGGTACAGGACAATTATAGGTGGAGGGGTCCCTGTAATAGAGGAGAGATAGGTACAGGACAGTTATAGGGGGAGGGGTCCCTGTAATAGAGGGGAGATAGGTACAGGGCAGTTATAGGGGGAGGGGTCCCTATAATAGAGGAGAGATAGGTACAGGACAGTTATAGCGGGAGGGGTCCCTATAATAGAGGAGAGATAGGTACAGGACAGTTACAGGGGGAGGGGTCCCTGTAATAGAGGAGAGATAGATACAGGACAGTTATAGGGGGAGGGTCCCTGTAATAGAGGAGGGATAGGTACAGGACAGTTATAGGGGGAGGGTCCCTGTAATAGAGGAGAGATAGGTACAGGACAGTTATAGGGGGGGTCCCTGTAATAGAGGAGAGATAGGTAAAGGACAGTTATAGGGGAGGGGTCCCTGTAATAGAGGAGGGATAGGTACAGGACAGTTATAGGGGGAGGGTCCCTGTAATAGAGGAGTGATAGGTACAGGACAGTTATAGGGGGAGGGTCCCTGTAATAGAGGAGAGATAGGTACAGGACAGATATAGGGGGAGGGTCCCTGTAATAGAGGAGAGATAGGTACAGGACAGTTATAGGGGGAGGGGTCCCTGTAATAGAGGAGGGATAGGTACAGGACAGTTATAGGGGGAGGGGTCCCTGTAATAGAGGAGGGATAGGTACAGGACAGTTATAGGGGGAGGGTCCCTGTAATAGAGGAGAGATAGGTACAGGACAGTTATAGGGGGAGGGGTCCCTGTAATAGAGGAGGGATAGGTACAGGACAGTTATAGGGGGAGGGGTCCCTGTAATAGAGGAGAGATAGGTACAGGACAGTTATAGGGGGAGGGGTCCCTGTAATAGAGGAGGGATAGGTACATGACAGTTATAGGGGGAGGGGTCCCTGTAATAGAGGAGAGATAGGTACAGGACAGTTATAGGGGGAGGGGTCCCTGTAATAGAGGAGAGATAAGTACAGGGCAGTTATAGGGGCAGGAGTCCCTGTAATAGAGGAGTGATAGGTACAGGACAGTTATAGGGGGAGGGTCCCTGTAATAGAGGAGAGATAGGTACAGGACAGATATAGGGGGAGGGGTCCCTGTAATAGAGGAGAGATAGGTACAGGAAAGTTATAGGGGGAGGGGTCCCTGTAATAGAGGAGGGATAGGTACAGGACAGTTATAGGGGGAGGGGTCCCTGTAATAGAGAGGTGATAGGTACAGGACAGTTATAGGGGAGGGGTCCCTGTAATAGAGAGGTGATAGGTACAGGACAGTTATAGGGGGAGGGGTCCCTGTAATAGAGGAGAGACAGGTACAGGACAGTTATAGGGGAGGGTCCCTGTAATAGAGGAGAGATAGGTATAGGACAGCTATAGGGGGAGGAGTCCCTGTAATAGAGGAGTGATAGGTACAGGACAGTTATAGGGGGATGGGCCCCTGTAATAGAGGAGGGATATGTACAGGACAGTTATAGGGGGAGGGTCCCTGTAAAAGAGGAGTGATAGGTACAGGACAGTTATAGGGGGAGGGGTCCCTGTAATAGAGGAGAGATAGGTACAGGACAGTTATAGGGGGAGGTGTCCCTGTAATAGAGGAGAGATAGGTACAGGACAGTTATAGGGGGAGGGTCCCTGTAATAGAGGAGAGATAGGTACCGGACAGTTATAGGGGGATGGGCCCCTGTAATAGAGGAGGGATAGGTACAGGACAGTTATAGGGGGAGGGTCCCTGTAAAAGAGGAGTGATAGGTACAGGACAGTTATAGGGGGAGGGTCCCTGTAATAGAGGAGAGATAGGTATAGGACAGTTATAGGGGGAGGGGTCCTGTAATAGAGAAGAGATAGGTACAGGACAGTTATAGGGGGAGGGTCCCTGTAATAGAGGAGAGATAGGTACAGGACAGTTAAAGGGGGAGGGTCCCTGTAATAGAGGAGTGATAGGTACAGGACAGTTATAGGGGGGGGGTCCTGTAATAGAGGAGAGATAGGTACAGGACAGTTATAGGGGGAGGGGTCCCTGTAATAGAGGAGAGATAGGTACAGGACAGTTATAGGGGGAGGGTCCCTGTAATAGAGGAGTGATAAGTACAGGACAGTTATAGGGGGAGGGGTCCCTGTAATAGAGAGGGAGGTACAGGACAGTTATAGGGGGGTCCCTGTAATAGAGGGATAGGTACAGGACAGTTATAGGGGGAAGGGTCCCTGTAATAGAGGAGAGATAGGTACAGGACAGTTATAGGGGGAGTGGTCCCTGTAATAGAGGAGAGATAGGTACAGGACAGTTATAGGGGGAGGGGTCCCTGTAATAGAGAGGGAGGTACAGGACAGTTATAGGGGGAGGGGTCCCTGTAATAGAGGAGAGATAGGTACAGGACAGTTATAGGGGGAGGGGTCCCTGTAATAGAGGAGAGATAGGTACAGGACAGTTATAGGGGGAGGGGTCCCTGTAATAGAGGAGAGATAGGTACAGGACAGTTATAGGGGGAGGGTCCCTGTAATAGAGGAGAGATAGGTACAGAACAGTTATAGGGGGAGGGGTCCCTGTAATAGAGGAGAGATAGGTACAGGACAGTTATAGGGGGAGGGGTCCTGTAATAGAGGAGAGATAGGTACAGGACAGTTATAGGGGGAGGGTCCCTGTAATAGAGGAGAGATAGGTACAGGACAGTTATAGGGGGAGGGGTCCCTGTAATAGAGGAGTGATAGGTACAGGACAGTTATAGGGGGATGGGCCCCTGTAATAGAGGAGGGATAGGTACAGAACAGTTATAGGGGGAGGGTCCCTGTAAAAGAGGAGTGATAGGTACAGGACAGTTATAGGGGGAGGGGTCCCTGTAATAGAGGAGAGATAGGTACAGGACAGTTATAGGGGGAGGTGTCCCTGTAATAGAGGAGAGATAGGTACAGGACAGTTATAGGGGGAGGGTCCCTGTAATAGAGGAGAGATAGGTACCGGACAGTTATAGGGGGATGGGCCCCTGTAATAGAGGAGGGATAGGTACAGGACAGTTATAGGGGGAGGGTCCCTGTAAAAGAGGAGTGATAGGTACAGGACAGTTATAGGGGGAGGGTCCCTGTAATAGAGGAGAGATAGGTATAGGACAGTTATAGGGGGAGGGGTCCTGTAATAGAGAAGAGATAGGTACAGGACAGTTATAGGAGGAGGGTCCCTGTAATAGAGGAGAGATAGGTACAGGACAGTTAAAGGGGGAGGGTCCCTGTAATAGAGGAGTGATAGGTACAGGACAGTTATAGGGGGGGGGGGGTCCTGTAATAGAGGAGAGATAGGTACAGGACAGTTATAGGGGGAGGGGGTCCCTGTAATAGAGGAGAGATAGGTACAGGACAGTTATAGGGGGAGGGTCCCTGTAATAGAGGAGTGATAAGTACAGGACAGTTATAGGGGGAGGGGTCCCTGTAATAGAGAGGGAGGTACAGGACAGTTATAGGGGGGTCCCTGTAATAGAGGAGGGATAGGTACAGGACAGTTATAGGGGGAAGGGTCCCTGTAATAGAGGAGAGATAGGTACAGGACAGTTATAGGGGGAGGGGTCCCTGTAATAGAGGAGAGATAGGTACAGGACAGTTTTAGGGGGAGGGGTCCCTGTAATAGAGAGGGAGGTACAGGACAGTTATAGGAGGAGGGGTCCCTGTAATAGAGGAGAGATAGGTACAGGACAGTTATAGGGGGAGGGGTCCCTGTAATAGAGGAGAGATAGGTACAGGACAGTTATAGGGGGAAGGGTCCCTGTAATAGAGGAGAGATAGGTACAGGACAGTTATAGGGGGAGGGGTCCCTGTAATAGAGGAGAGATAGGTACAGGACAGTTATAGGGGGAGGGGTCCCTGTAATAGAGAGGGAGGTACAGGACAGTTATAGGGGGAGGGGTCCCTGTAATAGAGGAGAGATAGGTACAGGACAGTTATAGGGGGAGGGTCCCTGTAATAGAGGAGGGATAGGTACAGGACAGTTATAGGGGAGGGGTCCCTGTAATAGAGGAGAGATAGGTACAGGACAGTTATAGGGGGAGGGTCCCTGTAATAGAGAGGGAGGTACAGGAAAGTTATAGGGGGAGGGGTCCCTGTAATAGAGAGATAGGTACAGGACAGTTATAGGGGGAGGGGTCCCTGTAATAGAGGAGAGATAGGTACAGGACAGTTATAGGGGGAGGGTCCCTGTAATAGAGGAGAGATAGGTACAGGACAGTTATAGGGGGAGGGGTCCCTGTAATAGAGGAGAGATAGGTACAGGACAGTTATAGGGGGAGGGGTCCCTGTAATAGAGGAGGGATAGGTACAGGACAGTTATAGGGGGAGGGGTCCCTGTAATAGAGAGGGAGGTACAGGAGAGTTATAGGGGGAGGGGTCCCTGTAATAGAGGAGAGATAGGTACAGGACAGTTATAGGGGAGGGTCCCTGTAATAGAGGAGGGATAGGTACAGGACAGTTATAGGGGAGGGGTCCCTGTAATAGAGGAGGGATAGGTACAGGACAGTTATAGGGGAGGGGTCTCTGTAATAGAGGAGAGATAGGTACAGGACAGTTATAGGGGGAGGGGTCCCTGTAATAGAGGGATAGGTACAGGACAGTTATAGGGGGAGGGGTCCCTGTAATAGAGAGGGGGTACAGGACAGTTATAGGGGGAGGGGTCCCTGTAATAGAGAGGGGGGTACAGGACAGTTATAGGGGGAGGGGTCCCTGTAATAGAGGAGAGATAGGTACAGGACAGTTATAGGGGGAGGGTCCCTGTAATAGAGGAGTGATAGGTACAGGACAGTTATAGGGGGAGGGGTCCCTGTAATAGAGGAGAGATAGGTACAGGACAGTTATAGGGGGGGGGGGGGTCCCTGTAAAAGAGGAGAGGATAGGTACAGGACAGTTATAGGGGGAGGGGTCCCTGTAATAGAGGAGAGATAGGTACAGGACAGTTATAGGGGGAGGGGTCCCTGTAATAGAGGAGGGATAGGTACAGGACAGTTATAGGGGAGGGGTCCCTGTAATAGAGGAGAGATAGGTACAGGACAGTTATAGGGGGAGGGGTCCCTGTAATAGAGGAGAGATAGGTACAGGACAGTTATAGGGGGAGGGGTCCCTGTAATAGAGAGATAGGTACAGGACAGTTATAGGGGGAGGGGTTCTTGTAATAGGGGGAGGGGTTCTTGTAATAGGGGGAGGGGTTCTTGTAATAGGGGGAGGGGTTCTTGTAATAGAAGAATTATAGGGGAGGATTCCCTCTCTATCCCCTATCCGCTCCCCCCCCCCTTTAGTGTCTGTGGAGTTAATACTGGAGTTAGAAGTTGAGGTGAAGATTAGAGGAGGATCGGGACTCAGCTCCGCATCTGTGAGAAATCAACTTTCCAGACACTGTGATTCTTTGTACTCTTCCTAACCTCCAATAACCTGGGAAGTCTCTCTCACTGCGCCCTCTCCCCCCTCCCCCCACTGCGTCCTCTCCCCCCTCCCCCCACTGCGTCCTCTCCCCCCGCATCTCACTGCGCCCTCTCCCCCCTCTGCGCCCTCTCCCCCCGCGCCTCACTGGGCCATTATTTATACACCGCCCCCATTTCAGTACCCGGTGCTCCCCCTCCCCCTTCCTCAGTACCCGGTGCTCCCCCCCCTCCCCCAGTACCCAGTGCTCCCCCCCCCCCTCCCAGTACCCGGTGCTCCCCCCCCCCTTCCTCCCTCTCTCAGTACCTGGTGCTCCCCCCCTCCCTCTCAGTACCTGGTGCTCTCCCCTCCCTCTCTCAGTACCCGGTGCTCCCCCACTCCCTCCCTCAGTACCCGGTGCTCCCCCACTCCCTCCCTCAGTAACCGGTGCTCCCCCCCCTCTCAGTACCCGGTGTCCCCCCCTCTCTCAGTACCCGGTGCTCCCCCTCTCTCAGTACCCCGGTACTCCCCCTCTCTCAGTACCCGGTGCTCCCCCCCTTCCTCAGTACCCGGTGCACGCCCCCTCCCCCTTCCTCAGTACCCGGTGCTCCCCCCCTCCCACTCAGTACCCGGTGCTCCCCCCTCCCTCTCTCAGTAGCCGGTGCTTCCCCCCTCCCTCTCAGTACCCGGTGCTCCCCCCTCTCAGTACCCGGTGCTGCTCCCCCCTCCCTCTCTCAGTACCGGTGCTCCCCCTCTCCCTCAGTACCCGGTGATCTCCCCTCCCTCTCTCTCAGTACCCGGTGCTCTCCCCTCCCTCTCCCTCAGTACCCGGTGCTCTCCCCTCCCTCAGTACCCGGTGCTCTCCCCTCCCTCAGTACCCGGTGCTCTCCCCTCCCTCAGTACCCGGTGCTCTCCCCTCCCTCAGTACCCGGTGCTCTCCCCTCCCTCAGTACCCGGTGCTCTCCCCTCCCTCAGTACCCGGTGCTCTCCCCTCCCTCTCCCTCAGTACCCGGTGCTCTCCCCTCCCTCTCCCTCAGTACCCGGTGCTCTCCCCTCCCTCTCCCTCAGTACCCGGTGCTCTCCCCTCCCTCTCCCTCAGTACCCGGTGCTCTCCCCTCCCTCTGTACCCGGTGCTCTCCCCTCCCCCTCCCTCAGTACCCGGTGCTCTCCCCTCCCTCTCCCTCAGTACCCGGTGCTCTCCCCTCCCTCTCCCTCAGTACCCGGTGCTCTCCCCTCCCTCTCCCTCAGTACCCGGTGCTCTCCCCTCCCTCTCCCTCAGTACCCGGTGCTCTCCCCTCCCTCTCCCTCAGTACCCGGTGCTCTCCCCTCCATCTCCCTCAGTACCCGGTGCTCCCCCCCTTCCCTCCGTACCCGGTGCTCCCCCCCTTCCCTCAGTACCCGGTGCTCCTCCCCTTCCCTCAGTACCCGGTGCTCCCCCCCTTCCCTCAGTACCCGGTGCTCTCCCCTCCCTCTCCCTCAGTACCCGGTGCTCCCCCCCTTCCCTCAGTACCCGGTGCTCCCCCCTTTCCCTCAGTACCCGGTGCTCCCCCCCTTCCCTCAGTACCCGGTGCTCCCCCCTTTCCCTCAGTACCCGGTGCTCCCCCCCTTCCCTCAGTACCCGGTGCTCCCCCCCTTCCCTCAGTACCCGGTGCTCCCCCCCTTCCCTCAGTACCCGGTGCGCTCCCCCCGCAGGATGACGCTCCCCCCGGACACGGTCACGTGTTCCCCGCAGAGCCGCAGCATTGTGTGTGAGTCGCGCACTGATTGCGTCATCACTCAGTTCCCGCTGCAGCGACCAATCAGTCTCCTGAGCTGCGTCCCGGTCCCTGATTGGAGGAGACCTTCTCGGGGGCGGAGCTCCAGGTCACGTGACTCTTCCCGTCCCCAGAACTTACAGGGTCACCATGGCGGCGGTGCGGGGCGCGAGGACACTCTGCCGGGAGGTGACGTCACTGGGGGGGAGGGCGTCACGGGGCCGGTAATGATGTCACAGGGTTAGATGGGATGTCACAGGGCCGGTAATGATGTCACAGGGTTAGATGGGATGTCACAGAGCCGGTAATGATGTCACAGGGTTAGATGGGATGTCACAGGGCCGGTAATGACGTCACAGGGTTAGATGGGATGTCACAGAGCCGGTAATGATGTCACCGGGTTAGATGGGATGTCACAGAGCCGGTAATGATGTCACAGGGTTAGATGGCATGTCACAGGGCCTGTAATGATGTCACAGGGTTAGATGGGATGTCACAGAGCCGGTAATGATGTCACAGGGTTAGATGGGATGTCACAAGGCCGGTAATGATGTCACAGGGTTAGATGGGATGTCACAGAGCCGGTAATGATGTCACAGTGTTAGATGGGATGTCACAGAGCCGGTAATGATGTCACAGAGCCGGTAATGATGTCACAGGGTTAGATGGCATGTCACAGAGCCGGTAATGATGTCACAGGGTTAGATGGGATGTCACAGAGCCGGTAATGATGTCACAGGGTTAGATGGGATGTCACAGAGCCTGTAATGATGTCACAGGGTTAGATGGGATGTCACAGAGCCGGTAATGATGTCACAGGGTTAGATGGGATGTCACAGAGCCGGTAATGATGTCACAGGGTTAGATGGGATGTCACAGAGCCTGTAATGATGTCACAGGGTTAGATGGCATGTCACAGAGCCGGTAATGATGTCACAGGGTTAGATGGGATGTCACAGAGCCGGTAATGATGTCACAGGGTTAGATGGGATGTCACAGAGCCGGTAATGATGTCACAGGGTTAGATGGGATGTCACAGAGCCGGTAATGATGTCACAGGGTTAGATGGGATGTCACAGAGCCGGTAATGATGTCACAGGGTTAGATGGGATGTCACAGGACCGGTAATGATGTCACGGGTTTTGATGTAATGTTACAGGGCCGGTAATGATGTCACAGGGTTAGATGGGATGTCACAGAGCCGGTAATGATGTCACAGGGTTAGATGGGATGTCACAGGACCGGTAATGATGTCACGGGTTTTGATGTAATGTTAAAGGGCCGGTATTGATGTCGCGGGTTTAGATATAATGTCACAGAGCCGGTAATGATGTCACAGGGTTAGATGTAATGTCACAGGCCCGTAATGATGTCACTGGGTTAGATAGGATGTCAGAGGATCGGTAATGATGTCACGGGTTTAGATGGGATGTCACAGGGTTAGATAGGATGTCACAGGGCCGGTAATGATGTCACTCTCTCTTCGCAGGTTTTGCGATTGGAGGCAATGAGAATCAGAATCGTCCGAGCAGAGAGTGGAGGTGATGACATGATATTCGATACCAATGAATGATGCAGCGAGACCTGCGGGAAGCATCAGAGGGCAGTGTGTGTGTGACTGTGCCCGGGCTGGGAGTGTCACTGCCTCTCTCTGTCCCCGGGCTGGGAGTCTCACTGCCTCTCTCTGTGCCCGGGCTGGGAGTGTCACTGCCTCTCTCTGTGCCCGGGCTGGGAGTGACGCTGCCTCTCTCTGTGCCCGGGCTGGGAGCGACGCTGCCTCTCTCTGTCCACGGGCTGGGAGTGACGCTGTCTCTCTCTGTCCCCGGGCTGGGAGTGACGCTGCCTCTCTCTCTGTCCCCGGGCTGGGAGTGACGCTGCCTCTCTCTGTGCCCGGGCTGGGAGTGACGCTGCCTCTCTCTCTGTGCCCGGGCTGGGAGTGACGCTGCCTCTCTCTCTGTGCCCGGGCTGGGAGTGACGCTGCCTCTCTCTCTGTGCCCGGGTTGGGAGTGACGCTGCCTCTCTCTCTGTGCCCGGGCTAGGAGTGACGCTGCCTCTCTCTGTCCCCGGGCTGGGAGTGACGCTTCCTCTCTCTGTCCCCGGGCTGGGAGTGACGCTGCCTCTCTCTCTGTCCCCGGGCTGGGAGTGACGCTGCCTCTCTCTGTCCCCGGACTGGGAGTGACGCTACCTCTCTCTCTGTGCCCGGGCTGGGAGTGACGCTGCCTCTCTCTGTGCCCGGGCTGGGAGTGACGCTGCCTCTCTCTCTGTCCCCGGGCTGGGAGTGACGCTGCCTCTCTCTGTCCCCGGACTGGGAGTGACGCTGCCTCTCTCTCTGTGCCCGGGCTGGGAGTGACGCTGCCTCTCTCTCTGTGCCCGGGCTGGGAGTGACGCTGCCTCTCTCTATGTCCCCGGGCTGGGAGTGACGCTGCCTCTCTGTCCCCGGGCTGGGAGTGACGCTGCCTCTCTCTCTGTGCCCGGGCTGGGAGTGACGCTGCCTCTCTCTCTGTGCCCGGGCTGGGAGTGACGCTGCCTCTCTCTCTTTCCCCGGGCTGGGAGTGACGCTGCCTCTCTCTCTGTGCCCGGGCTGGGAGTGACGCTGCCTCTCTCTCTGTCCCCGGGCTGGGAGTGACGCAGCCTCTCTCTCTGTGCCCGGGTTGGGAGTGTCACTGCCTCTCTTTCTGTCCCCGGGCTGGCAGTGACGCTACCTCTCTCTGTGCCCGGGCTGGGAGTGACGCTGCCTCTCTCTGTCCCCGGGCTGGGATAGATGCTGCATCTCTCTCTGTGCCCGGGCTGGGAGTGACGCTGCCTCTCTCTCTGTGCCCGGGCTGGGAGTGACGCTGCCTCTCTCTCTGTGCCCGGGCTGGGAGTGACGCTGCCTCTCTCTGTGCCCGGGCTGGGAGTGACGCTGCCTCTCTCTGTGCCCGGGCTGACAGTGACGCTGCCTCTCTCTGTCCCCGGGCTGGGAGTGTCACTGCCTCTCTCTGTGCCCGGGCTGGGAGTGACGCTGCCTCTCTCTCTGTCCCCGGGCTGGGAGTGACGCTGCCTCTCTCTGTGCCCGGGCTGGGAGTGACGCTGCCTCTCTCTCTGTGCCCGGGCTGGGAGTGACGCTGCCTCTCTCTGTGCCCGGGCTGGGAGTGACGCTGCCTCTCTGTGCCCGGGCTGGGAGTGACGCTGCCTCTCTCTGTGCCCGGGCTGGGAGTGTCGCTGCCTCTCTCTGTCCCAGGGCTGGGAGTTACGCTGCCTCTCTCTGTCCCCGGGCTGGGAGTGTCACTGCCTCTCTCTGTGCCCGGGCTGGGAGTGACGCTGCCTCTCTCTGTGCCCGGGCTGGGAGTGACGCTGCCTCTCTCTCTGTGCCCGGGCTGGGAGTGACGCTGCCTCTCTCTGTGCCCGGGCTGGGAGTGACGCTGCCTCTCTGTGCCCGGGCTGAGAGTGACGCTGCCTCTCTCTGTCCCCGGGCTGGGAGTGTCACTGCCTCTCTCTGTCCCCGGGCTGGGAGTGACGCTGCCTCTCTCTGTGCCCGGGCTGGGAGTGACGCTGCCTCTCTCTCTGTCCCCGGGTTGGGAGTGACGATGCCTCTCTCTCTGTCCCCGGGTTTGGAGTGACGCTGCCTCTCTCTGTCCCCGGGTTTGGAGTGACGCTGCCTCTCTCTGTGCCCGGGCTGGGAGTGACGCTGCCTCTCTCTCTGTCCGCGGGCTGGGAGTGACGCTGCCTCTCTCTGTGCCCGGGCTGGGAGTGACGCTGCCTCTCTCTGTCCCCGGTCTGGGAGTGACGCTGCCTCTCTCTCTGTGCCCGGGCTGGGAGTGACGCTGCCTCTCTCTGTGCCCGGGCTGGGAGTGACACTGCCTCTCTCTCTGTCCCCGGGTTGGGAGTGACGCTGCCTCTCTCTGTCCCCGGGCTGGGAGTGACGCTACCTCTCTCTCTGTGCCCGGGCTGAGAGTGACGCTGCCTCTCTCTGTGCCCGGGCTGGGAGTGACGCTGCCTCTCTCTGTGCCCGGGCTGGGAGTGACGCTGCCTCTCTCTGTGCCCGGGCTGGGAGTGACGCTGCCTCTCTGTCCCCGGGTTTGGAGTGACGCTGCCTCTCTGTCCCCGGGTTTGGAGTGACGCTGCCTCTCTCTGTCCCTGGGCTGGGAGTGACGCTGCCTCTCTCTGTGCCCGGGCTGGGAGTGACGCTGCGTCTTTCTCTGTCCCCGGGCTGGGAGTGACGCTGCCTCTCTCTCTGTCCCCGGGCTGGGAGTGACGCTGCCTCTCTCTCTGTCCCCGGGCTGGGAGTGACGCTGCCTCTCTCTCTGTCCCCGGGCTGGGAGTGACGCTGCCTCTCTCTCTGTCCCCAGGCTGGGAGTGACGCTGCCTCTCTCTCTGTGCCAGGGCTGGGAGTGACGCTGCCTCTCTCTGTGCCCGGGCTGGGAGTGACGCTGCCTCTCTCTCTGTCCCCGGGCTGGGAGTGACGCTGCCTCTCTCTGTGCCCGGGCTGGGAGTGACGCTGCCTCTCTCTGTGCCCGGGCTGACAGTGACGCTGCCTCTCTCTGTCCCCGGGCTGGGAGTGTCACTGCCTCTCTCTGTGCCCGGGCTGGGAGTGACGCTGCCTCTCTCTCTGTCCCCGGGCTGGGAGTGACGCTGCCTCTCTCTGTGCCCGGGCTGGGAGTGACGCTGCCTCTCTCTCTGTGCCCGGGCTGGGAGTGACGCTGCCTCTCTCTGTGCCCGGGCTGGGAGTGACGCTGCCTCTCTGTGCCCGGGCTGGGAGTGACGCTGCCTCTCTCTGTGCCCGGGCTGGGAGTGTCGCTGCCTCTCTCTGTCCCAGGGCTGGGAGTTACGCTGCCTCTCTCTGTCCCCGGGCTGGGAGTGTCACTGCCTCTCTCTGTGCCCGGGCTGGGAGTGACGCTGCCTCTCTCTGTGCCCGGGCTGGGAGTGACGCTGCCTCTCTCTCTGTGCCCGGGCTGGGAGTGACGCTGCCTCTCTCTGTGCCCGGGCTGGGAGTGACGCTGCCTCTCTGTGCCCGGGCTGAGAGTGACGCTGCCTCTCTCTGTCCCCGGGCTGGGAGTGTCACTGCCTCTCTCTGTCCCCGGGCTGGGAGTGACGCTGCCTCTCTCTGTGCCCGGGCTGGGAGTGACGCTGCCTCTCTCTCTGTCCCCGGGTTGGGAGTGACGATGCCTCTCTCTCTGTCCCCGGGTTTGGAGTGACGCTGCCTCTCTCTGTCCCCGGGTTTGGAGTGACGCTGCCTCTCTCTGTGCCCGGGCTGGGAGTGACGCTGCCTCTCTCTCTGTCCCCGGGCTGGGAGTGACGCTGCCTCTCTCTGTGCCCGGGCTGGGAGTGACGCTGCCTCTCTCTGTCCCCGGTCTGGGAGTGACGCTGCCTCTCTCTCTGTGCCCGGGCTGGGAGTGACGCTGCCTCTCTCTGTGCCCGGGCTGGGAGTGACACTGCCTCTCTCTCTGTCCCCGGGTTGGGAGTGACGCTGCCTCTCTCTGTCCCCGGGCTGGGAGTGACGCTACCTCTCTCTCTGTGCCCGGGCTGAGAGTGACGCTGCCTCTCTCTGTGCCCGGGCTGGGAGTGACGCTGCCTCTCTCTGTGCCCGGGCTGGGAGTGACGCTGCCTCTCTCTGTGCCCGGGCTGGGAGTGACGCTGCCTCTCTGTCCCCGGGTTTGGAGTGACGCTGCCTCTCTGTCCCCGGGTTTGGAGTGACGCTGCCTCTCTCTGTCCCTGGGCTGGGAGTGACGCTGCCTCTCTCTGTGCCCGGGCTGGGAGTGACGCTGCGTCTTTCTCTGTCCCCGGGCTGGGAGTGACGCTGCCTCTCTCTCTGTCCCCGGGCTGGGAGTGACGCTGCCTCTCTCTCTGTCCCCGGGCTGGGAGTGACGCTGCCTCTCTCTCTGTCCCCGGGCTGGGAGTGACGCTGCCTCTCTCTCTGTCCCCGGGCTGGGAGTGACGCTGCCTCTCTCTCTGTGCCAGGGCTGGGAGTGACGCTGCCTCTCTCTGTGCCCGGGCTGGGAGTGACGCTGCCTCTCTCTCTGTCCCCGGGCTGGGAGTGACGCTGCCTCTCTCTGTGCCCGGGCTGGGAGTGACGCTGCCTCTCTCTCTGTGCCCGGGCTGGGAGTGACGCTGCCTCTCTCTCTGTGCCCGGGCTGGGAGTGACGCTGCCTCTCTCTCTGTGCCCGGGTTGGGAGTGACGCTGCCTCTCTCTCTGTGCCCGGGCTAGGAGTGACGCTGCCTCTCTCTGTCCCCGGGCTGGGAGTGACGCTTCCTCTCTCTGTCCCCGGGCTGGGAGTGACGCTGCCTCTCTCTCTGTGCCCGGGCTGGGAGTGACGCTGCCTCTCTCTCTGTGCCTGGGTTGGGAGTGACGCTGCCTCTCTCTCTGTGCCCGGGCTAGGAGTGACGCTGCCTCTCTCTGTCCCCGGGCTGGGAGTGACGCTTCCTCTCTCTGTCCCCGGGCTGGGAGTGACGCTGCCTCTCTCTGTCCCCGGGCTGAGAGTGACGCTGCCTCTCTCTGTCCCCGGACTGGGAGTGACGCTACCTCTCTCTCTGTGCCCGGGCTGGGAGTGACGCTGCCTCTCTCTCTGTGCCCGGGCTGGGAGTGACGCTGCCTCTCTCTCTGTCCCCGGGCTGGGAGTGACGCTGCCTCTCTCTGTCCCCGGACTGGGAGTGACGCTGCCTCTCTCTCTGTGCCCGGGCTGGGAGTGACGCTGCCTCTCTCTATGTCCCCGGGCTGGGAGTGACGCTGCCTCTCTCTCTGTGCCCGGGCTGGGAGTGACGCTGCCTCTCTCTATGTCCCCGGGCTGGGAGTGACGCTGCCTCTCTGTCCCCAGGGCTGGGAGTGACGCTGCCTCTCTCTCTGTGCCCGGGCTGGGAGTGACGCTGCCTCTCTCTCTGTGTACCGGGCTGGGAGTGACGCTGCCTCTCTCTCTTTCCCCGGGCTGGGAGTGACGCTGCCTCTCTCTCTGTGCCCGGGCTGGGAGTGACGCTGCCTCTCTCTCTGTCCCCGGGCTGGGAGTGACGCAGCCTCTCTCTCTGTGCCCGGGTTGGGAGTGTCACTGCCTCTCTTTCTGTCCCCGGGCTGGCAGTGACGCTGCCTCTCTCTATGCCCGGGCTGGGAGTGACGCTGCCTCTCTCTGTCCCCGGGCTGGGATAGACGCTGCATCTCTCTCTGTGCCCGGGCTGGGAGTGACGCTGCCTCTCTCTCTGTGCCCGGGCTGGGAGTGACGCTGCCTCTCTCTCTGTGCCCGGGCTGGGAGTGACGCTGCCTCTCTCTGTGCCCGGGCTGGGAGTGACGCTGCCTCTCTCTGTCCCCGGGCTGGGAGTGACGCTGCCTCTCTCTGTCCCCGGGCTGGGAGTGACGCTGCCTCTCTCTGTCCCCGGGCTGGGAGTGACGCTGCCTCTCTCTGTCCCCGGGCTGGGAGTGACGCTGCCTCTCTCTGTCACCGGGCTGGGAGTGACGCTGCCTCTCTCTGTCCCCGGGCTGGGAGTGACGCTGCCTCTCTCTCTGTCCCCGGGCTGGGAGTGACGCTGCCTCTCTCTGTGCCCAGGCTGGGAGTGACGCTGCCTCTCTCTTTGTGCCCGGGCTGGGAGTGACGCTGCCTCTCTCTCTGTGCCCCGGCTAGGAGTGACGCTGCCTCTCTCTCTGTGCCCCGGCTAGGAGTGACGCTGCCTCTCTCTCTGTGCCCCGGCTAGGAGTGACGCTGCCTCTCTCTCTGTGCCCGGGCTGGGAGTGACGCTGCCTCTCTCTCTGTCCCCGGGCTGGGAGTGACGCTGCCTCTCTCTGTGCCCAGGCTGGGAGTGACGCTGCCTCTCTCTGTCCCCGGGCTGGGAGTGACGCTGCCTCTCTCTGTGCCCGGGCTGGGAGTGACGCTGCCTCTCTCTCTGTGCCCGGGCTGGGAGTGACGCTGCCTCTCTCTCTGTCCCCGGGCTGGGAGTGACGCTGCCTCTCTCTCTGTCCCCGGGCTGGGAGTGACGCTGCCTCTCTCTGTGCCCGGGCTGGGAGTGACGCTGCCTCTCTCTGTCCCCGGGTTGGGAGTGACGCTGCCTCTCTCTCTGTCCCCGGGTTGGGAGTGACGCTTCTTCTCTCTGTGCCCGGGCTGGGAGTGACGCTGCCTCTCTCTCTGTGCCCGGGCTGGGAGTGACGCTGCCTCTCTCTGTGCCCGGGCTGGGAGTGACGCTGCCTCTCTCTGTCACCGGGCTGGGAGTAACGCTGCCTCTCTCTGTCCCCGGGCTGGGAGTGACGCTGCCTCTCTCTGTCCCCGGGCTGGGAGTGACGCTGCCTCTCTCTGTCCCCGGGCTGGGAGTGACGCTGCCTCTCTCTGTCCCCGGGCTGGGAGTGACGCTGCCTCTCTCTGTCCCCGGGCTGGGAGTGACGCTGCCTCTCTCTGTCACCGGGCTGGGAGTAACGCTGCCTCTCTCTGTCCCCGGGCTGGGAGTGACGCTGCCTCTCTCTGTGCCCGGGCTGGGAGTGACGCTGCCTCTCTCTGTCCCCGGGCTGGGAGAGACGCTGCCTCTCTCTTTGTGCCCGGGCTGGGAGTGACGCTGCCTCCCTCTGTGCCCGGGCTGGGAGTGACGCTGCCTCTCTCTCTGTGCCCCGGCTAGGAGTGACGCTGCCTCTCTCTCTGTGCCCCGGCTAGGAGTGACGCTGCCTCTCTCTCTGTGCCCGGGCTGGGAGTGACGCTGCCTCTCTCTCTGTCCCCGGGCTGGGAGTGACGCTGCCTCTCTCTGTGCCCAGGCTGGGAGTGACGCTGCCTCTCTCTGTCCCCGGGCTGGGAGTGACGCTGCCTCTCTCTGTGCCCGGGCTGGGAGTGACGCTGCCTCTCTCTCTGTGCCCGGGCTGGGAGTGACGCTGCCTCTCTCTCTGTCCCCGGGCTGGGAGTGACGCTGCCTCTCTCTCTGTCCCCGGGCTGGGAGTGACGCTGCCTCTCTCTCTGTCCCCGGGCTGGGAGTGACGCTGCCTCTCTCTGTGCCCGGGCTGGGAGTGACGCTGCCTCTCTCTGTCCCCGGGTTGGGAGTGACGCTGCCTCTCTCTCTGTCCCCGGGTTGGGAGTGACGCTGCCTCTCTCTCTGTCCCCGGGTTGGGAGTGACGCTGCTTCTCTCTGTCCCCGGGCTGGGAGTGACGCTGCCTCTCTCTCTGTGCCCGGGCTGGGAGTGACGCTGCCTCTCTCTGTCCCCGGGCTGGGAGTGACGCTGCCTCTCTCTGTGCCCGGGCTGGGAGTGACGCTGCCTCTCTCTGTGCCCGGGCTGGGAGTGACGCTGCCTCTCTCTCTGTCCCCAGGCTGGGAGTGACGTTGCCTCTCTCTCTGTCCCCAGGCTAGGAGTGTCACTGCCTCTCTCTGTCCCCGGGCTGGGAGTGACGCTGCCTCTCTCTCTGTGCCTGGGCTGGGAGTGACGCTGCCTCTCTCTCTGTGCCCGGGCTGGGAGTGACGCTGCCTCTCTCTCTGTGCCCGGGCTGGGAGTGACGCTGCCTCTCTCTCTGTCCCCGGGCTGGGAGTGACGCTGCCTCTCTCTCTGTGCCAGGGCTGGGAGTGACGCTGTCTCTCTCTGTCCCCGGGCTGGGAGTGACGCTGCCTCTCTCTGTCCCCGGGCTGGGAGTGACGCTGCCTCTCTCTGTCCCCGGGCTGGGAGTGACGCTGTCTCTCTCTGTCCCCGGGCTGGGAGTGACGCTGCCTCTCTCTGTGCCCGGGCTGGGAGTGACGCTGCCTCTCTCTCTGTCCCCGGGCTGGGAGTGACGCTGCCTCTCTCTCTGTGCCCGGGCTGGGAGTGACGCTGCCTCTCTCTGTGCCCGGGCTGGGAGTGACGCTGCCTCTCTCTCTGTGCCCGGGTTGGGAGTGACGCTGCCTCTCTCTCTGTGCCCGGGCTAGGAGTGACGCTGCCTCTCTCTGTCCCCGGGCTGGGAGTGACGCTTCCTCTCTCTGTCCCCGGGCTGGGAGTGACGCTGCCTCTCTCTCTGTGCCCGGGCTGGGAGTGACGCTGCCTCTCTCTCTGTGCCCGGGCTAGGAGTGACGCTGCCTCTCTCTCTGTGCCTGGGTTGGGAGTGACGCTGCCTCTCTCTCTGTGCCCGGGCTAGGAGTGACGCTGCCTCTCTCTCTGTGCCTGGGTTGGGAGTGACGCTGCCTCTCTCTCTGTGCCCGGGCTGGGAGTGACGCTGCCTCTCTCTGTCCCCGGGCTAGGAGTGACGCTGCCTCTCTCTGTCCCCGGGCTGGGAGTGACGCTTCCTCTCTCTGTCCCCGGGCTGGGAGTGACGCTGCCTCTCTCTGTCCCCGGACTGGGAGTGACGCTACCTCTCTCTCTGTGCCCGGGCTGGGAGTGACGCTGCCTCTCTCTCTGTGCCTGGGCTGGGAGTGACGCTGCCTCTCTATCTGTCCCCGGGCTGGGAGTGACGCTGCCTCTCTCTGTCCCCGGACTGGGAGTGACGCTGCCTCTCTCTCTGTGCCCGGGCTGGGAGTGACGCTGCCTCTCTCTATGTCCCCGGGCTGGGAGTGACGCTGCCTCTCTCTCTGTGCCCGGGCTGGGAGTGACGCTGCCTCTCTCTATGTCCCCGGGCTGGGAGTGACGCTGCCTCTCTGTCCCCAGGGCTGGGAGTGACGCTGCCTCTCTCTCTGTGCCCGGGCTGGGAGTGACGCTGCCTCTCTCTCTGTGCCCGGGCTGGGAGTGACGCTGCCTCTCTCTCTTTCCCCGGGCTGGGAGTGACGCTGCCTCTCTCTCTGTGCCCGGGCTGGGAGTGACGCTGCCTCTCTCTCTGTGCCCGGGCTGGGAGTGACGCTGCCTCTCTCTGTGCCCGGGCTGGGAGTGACGCTGCCTCTCTCTGTCCCCGGGCTGGGATAGACGCTGCATCTCTCTCTGTGCCCGGGCTGGGAGTGACGCTGCCTCTCTCTCTGTGCCCGGGCTGGGAGTGACGCTGCCTCTCTCTCTGTGCCCGGGCTGGGAGTGACGCTGCCTCTCTCTGTGCCCGGGCTGGGAGTGACGCTGCCTCTCTCTGTCCCCGGGCTGGGAGTGACGCTGCCTCTCTCTGTCCCCGGGCTGGGAGTGACGCTGCCTCTCTCTGTCACCGGGCTGGGAGTAACGCTGCCTCTCTCTGTACCCGGGCTGGGAGTGACGCTGCCTCTCTCTGTCCCCGGGCTGGGAGTGACGCTGCCTCTCTCTGTCCCCGGGCTGGGAGTGACGCTGCCTCTCTCTTTGTGCCCGGGCTGGGAGTGACGCTGCCTCCCTCTGTGCCCGGGCTGGGAGTGACGCTGCCTCTCTCTCTGTGCCCCGGCTAGGAGTGACGCTGCCTCTCTCTCTGTGCCCCGGCTAGGAGTGACGCTGCCTCTCTCTCTGTGCCCGGGCTGGGAGTGACGCTGCCTCTCTCTCTGTCCCCGGGCTGGGAGTGACGCTGCCTCTCTCTGTGCCCAGGCTGGGAGTGACGCTGCCTCTCTCTGTCCCCGGGCTGGGAGTGACGCTGCCTCTCTCTGTGCCCGGGCTGGGAGTGACGCTGCCTCTCTCTCTGTGCCCGGGCTGGGAGTGACGCTGCCTCTCTCTCTGTCCCCGGGCTGGGAGTGACGCTGCCTCTCTCTCTGTCCCCGGGCTGGGAGTGACGCTGCCTCTCTCTCTGTCCCCGGGCTGGGAGTGACGCTGCCTCTCTCTGTGCCCGGGCTGGGAGTGACGCTGCCTCTCTCTGTCCCCGGGTTGGGAGTGACGCTGCCTCTCTCTCTGTCCCCGGGTTGGGAGTGACGCTGCTTCTCTCTGTGCCCGGGCTGGGAGTGACGCTGCCTCTCTCTCTGTGCCCGGGCTGGGAGTGACGCTGCCTCTCTCTGTCACCGGGCTGGGAGTAACGCTGCCTCTCTCTGTCCCCGGGCTGGGAGTGACGCTGCCTCTCTCTGTCCCCGGGCTGGGAGTGACGCTGCCTCTCTCTGTCCCCGGGCTGGGAGTGACGCTGCCTCTCTCTGTCCCCGGGCTGGGAGTGACGCTGCCTCTCTCTGTCACCGGGCTGGGAGTAACGCTGCCTCTCTCTGTCCCCGGGCTGGGAGTGACGCTGCCTCTCTCTCTGTGCCCGGGCTGGGAGTGACGCTGCCTCTCTCTCTGTGCCCGGGCTGGGAGTGACGCTGCCTCTCTCTCTGTGCCCGGGCTGGGAGTGACGCTGCCTCTCTCTGTGCCCGGGCTGGGAGTGACGCTGCCTCTCTCTGTCCCCGGGCTGGGATAGACGCTGCCTCTCTCTCTGTGCCCGGGCTGGGAGTGACGCTGCCTCTCTCTCTGTGCCCGGGCTGGGAGTGACGCTGCCTCTCTCTCTGTGCCCGGGCTGGGAGTGACGCTGCCTCTCTCTGTGCCCGGGCTGGGAGTGACGCTGCCTCTCTCTGTCCCCGGGCTGGGAGTGACGCTGCCTCTCTCTGTCCCCGGGCTGGGAGTGACGCTGCCTCTCTCTGTCCCCGGGCTGGGAGTGACGCTGCCTCTCTCTGTCCCCGGGCTGGGAGTGACGCTGCCTCTCTCTGTCCCCGGGCTGGGAGTGATGCTGCCTCTCTCTGTCCCCGGGCTGGGAGTAACGCTGCCTCTCTCTGTGCCCGGGCTGGGAGTGACGCTGCCTCTCTCTGTCCTCGGGCTGGGAGTGACGCTGCCTCTCTCTGTCCTCGGGCTGGGAGTGACGCTGCCTCTCTCTGTCCCCGGGCTGGGAGTGACGCTGCCTCTCTCTGTCCCCGGGCTGGGAGTGACGCTGCCTCTCTCTTTGTGCCCGGGCTGGGAGTGACGCTGCCTCACTCTGTGCCCGGGCTGGGAGTGACGCTGCCTCTCTCTCTGTGCCCCGGCTAGGAGTGACGCTGCCTCTCTCTCTGTGCCCCGGCTAGGAGTGACGCTGCCTCTCTCTCTGTGCCCGGGCTGGGAGTGACGCTGCCTCTCTCTCTGTCCCCGGGCTGGGAGTGACGCTGCCTCTCTCTCTGTCCCCGGGCTGGGAGTGACGCTGCCTCTCTCTCTGTCCCCGGGCTGGGAGTGACGCTGCCTCTCTCTGTGCCCGGGCTGGGAGTGACGCTGCCTCTCTCTGTCCCCGGGTTGGGAGTGACGCTGCCTCTCTCTCTGTCCCCGGGTTGGGAGTGACGCTGCCTCTCTCTCTGTCCCCGGGTTGGGAGTGACGCTGCTTCTCTCTGTCCCCGGGCTGGGAGTGACGCTGCCT
>NW_027454348.1:0-84425 GCF_040206685.1 Ascaphus truei
AATATAATTTTTGTACAAAGATTCAATTTATAAATATAAAAGCTACAAGTTTCTATATGTATATATCAAGTTACAAAAGCATGAGACGATAATTATGCTGCTAAACCAAAGTTTATTTCTATGAGATGTGACGCTGACAGTGAGGTAATTAGTGTGAAAATGTATTTTGACTAAAACTAGTTGATTGGCCGGAAAATTATACGTGATGCTGCAGCCGCCTGAAAAATCAAATGTTTTGATCTTAGCTTCAACGCGCAACTTTCCCGCCAGGCGCGCAGGCACAGTGGTTGCTAACAACAAAAAAAACTGAAGAGGTGTTCGGGCGTGCGTGCGCAAGTACGCGCACGCAGCGACGCCGGCACCATAATCCCTGCCTAAAAGAGACTCCTGATTTCCTCCGCGGGGCAGGAAACATGCGGGAGTCCTGAGGGAGCCAGCAAGGAGGACGGACGTGTCCAGAGACTAGGCCAGAACTTTGCCCAGAGGCCCCAGTTAGGCCCAGATCCCTACTTAGAGGAGTATTGTAGGGAAGACCCTAGATAGGGAGTCTCCCTTTTAGAGATTCGCAACCTGCACCACTGCACCGTCGGACGGACGTTTACGCAGCGACCTGCGGCCTTCGGACGAGACCGCATGTGACCACCACCTGTAAAGCGTGAGGGGATTTCTGTTGGAGGCCCCGCTGTGTGGGACCTGTCCAACTCTGCTCCACAAGTTTTCCGTGGTCAGGACCGTTGACCAGGAAGATACCAGTGTGCACCTACACTTTACAGGGGGGTAGCGCTACCTTGCACTTGGGTGGATTGTTCTGCGGACACAGGGGTTCTAGGTGCCCAGGGCACCCTCAGTACTTTGGGGGACCACCATTGTTGTTAGCGCATTGTATTGTAATGATGTGATATATATTGTTATCTGTGTCCTACTGTAATACAGTAAAGCAGTTATAATATACCAGGTTGCATAGCACTTATTGTGTCCTATGTGAAGTCATCCCGCTTACGCTGGGATCCTCATAGGTGGAGGCGCTGCACCACGAGAGACAGTACCCCAGGCTCCGGCCTCCTGTGAGCCTCACGGGTACAGCAGCTCGCATAATCACCCGCAGTTTCCCATAGGCATAGGGAAAGGGGGCTACACAAGCAAACTGTTTCCCTGCAGAAACGTTATTTCATGCAGCGTGCAGGCATTACAGAACAGTTATGTCCCTGCTACTGTAAGAATGGGTATATTTGTGTATTTAAGTAGCACCAACAATGCACTTTACAGAATAGACACTTTATTGAACAGACCGGGATTACAAGTGCCGGAGACACTAAATCACACAATGGGAATCCCTGTCCTGAAGAGCTTACGCTCTAAGTGTAATGTTGGGAGGCGTACAGACACAGTAGGAGAAGGAGTAGATGTAATGCATGGCCGTGCCTGGCCTGGAGTTTGGGTAACTCCCTCTGCGGCTGTGGGGAGAAGTATTTAGGGGTACAGAATATTAGCCAGCTCAAGCAGCTTTGCATAGTTTTGCTTTAAGTTTCTGTAGCAGACTTTCTCCCAATCTCCCATTTCCCCTGAGGGAAGGGGAGGGCCCGGCAGTACTGGAGGAGAGAAGGGAGAGGAGCGGTGCTGAAGGAAGGGCAGGGCCCGACAGCACTGGAAGAGAGAAGGGAGGGGGGGCGGTGCCGAGGAAATGGGAGGACCCACCAGCACTGGAGGAGAGACGGGAGGGGGGCGGTGCTGAGGGAAGGGGAGGGCCCGGCTTGCAGCACCTCTTCAAAAATGCACCCCACACCTGGCATCCTCCAATCACAGCCCGGCATTCTCCTGCTATCACCAACCCCACCCGGCATCCTTGTCAGATCTACTTCACCGGCCCGGCATTCTCCTGCAACTCACCTGCAATCTCTGCCCCCCAACCGGGAGGGCAGCCAGCATCCTCCACTCTCCGCACCGGCATCCTTCTCCTGCAGCACTGAAAACCAGGACCGCAACAAAAAATGGGACATTTTGCTAATTAATTGGAAACCGGGACAGCCCACGAAAAACCAGGACTGTCCCAGCTAAACCGGGACATCTGGTCACCCTATGTATGTGTAACCCTGTTTCCCCCCTCTGGGAAATACATTGGCTACTGCTTCTGTGTGGTGCTGAAGCCTACCTGTGGTGTCAGGAGAAGCTGAGCTGCGCGATGTATGTGCAATGGGACAGGCTTTAGGGTAGTTCTTTGGTTACTCACTCATAGTACAGCGCCTCCAGCTATGACAGGATCCTTGGGGTACGATATCAGCTCCTATAATTGCAGTCTGTCTATCTCCTGCCCAGTAACTGACAACCAGGCAGAGGCAAGGTGCACAAGCATCTTTATTTTTTCTCTTCATCTTACTCTTCCTCACAGCATAGTATTCTGCAGTCCAGGACTTCTGGATGGTGTTTGCCCAGTCTCAGGGGGCATTCTATCTGGATGGTCTCTAGGCCAGCCGGCCTAGAGTGGAATGCTTGCCCCGCAATGGGGAAGACTCAGTTTTGTCCTCTCTCCTCCATCTCCAACTTCAACTCCTACCTCTCTCTCTGGAGAGTAGAGCTAGACTCCCTACACCCTCTCCCTCTGGAGGGTAGAGCTAGACTGAATTTAGATCCTCCCCAGAAGAATCTAGAAGGGGTGGGCTCATGGACTGTACCCACCTCCAAGGGGGCTGTACACAGGCCATGAGTCACCACCTCTCTTCCTTCAGCTTCCAGGAAAGAAAAAGGGGGGGTCACTGGCCCATAGATTAACCTGCTACTGCCTGGATCTTAACAGGACTTGCATAGCAGATACACTATGTGGCGAAAGACAGGTACTATGGGCCATACCATGTTACAGATGTAAACCAAGTGAAACCAAAAGCAATGCTACTAAGTTTGGATTTGGAAAAGGCTTTCGGTAGGATAAGGTGGGATTTTTTATATAGCACACTGGAAGCATTTTAATTTTCGGGGGCGTTCTTGCAAGCCGTACGGGCTCTTTATCAGACCCCAACAGCCAAGGTTGAAACTACCAGCAGGGGACAGGAACTATATAATAATTAAGAATGGGACAAGACAGGGGTGCCCACTATCGCCATTGTTGTTTGCACTAACAATTGAACCTTTGGCTGCTACCATTAGTGGGTCCCATAATATACAAGGGGTCAATATAGCAGATGAGTGTTATAAATTATCACTGTTCGCGGATGATATTACGTTGACAAATCCGCTGACATCTTCCAAATCTACAACACACCATTAGTGAGTTTGGGTTTTTATCCGGTTATAAGGTAAATACAGGGAAATCAGAAGCTTTAAACCTAACCCTACCAGACAAGGAGGTTGAGATCCTTAAGCTAAACTTTAATTATAAATGGAGGAAAACACATCTAAAATATCTAGGTATATACCTTACCATTTATTATTTCTCACTATACAAATATAATTACCCGGAATTATTTACCCATGGTGCGCTTTGTGCTCTCTCTTTCTTATAACGGGTCCACCCGTGGTTTGATTCTTCAGTGGACACCTGTGAAGGAGGGGTATACCTGTACGCATAGGAGCTGCAAGAGAGGAGAATGGATCAACTAAAAGATCTCTAAGGAAGCAAGAGTGCGGATCAAAAACTATATCTCAAAATTAAAAAAGATTTACAAATTTGGAACCCCAATTTATTTCATGGATAGGGCAGATAACAGCCATCAAAATGAATATTCTCCCCAGGCTACTGTTCCACTTTCAGACACTCCCTGTTCATATCATGCGTAGGGATCTAAAAGAAATCCAGAATCGGATCATGCAGTTTATCTGGAGAAATAAACAGCCCAGGATAGCTAGGTCGATTATGCTGTAAACAAGGGAAGGGGGTGGTTTGGCGGTTTCCAATGTGTTCAAATAGTATATGGCCTTCCATTTGGAACAAATGGTCTATTGGCACTCCCCCAGGCAGCGAAAAAACGAATTTCACATATATTGACAGCAGCCCGGTGTGCCGTGGCAGTGGCATGGAAAAAAAACACTTCCACCCTCCAGGAGGGAGGTTATTAGGAGGATAGAGGATGTACAACTAATGGAGAAGCTTACCTCATTTTTAAATCATACAACAAGGAAGTTTCACAGGCTATGAGAACCATGGGATATAAGGGGATAGGAGAGATAAGTAAGAAGAGATGATGCCCTGAACGCTTGGAGGGAAAAGAGGAGGGAGAGGTTTCAGTCCCCAGGAAATATCTGGGTGGGTCAAAAGAGGAAGTTAAATTAGAAATTCTCTGTCCAACAAAGTTATACTGTACCAATGAATATGTATTGTTAATGTGTCAAAATCTATGTGTAGCCCTGTGCCCGGACTACGTGTTTTCCGGGCCCTAACATGTAAGCTCTGGTACCAGTGCAGGCAGTGTTAGGGTTAAATCCCTTGTCTTTAGACAGTAATGTGAGCTGTTAGCTACATATAATTGATAATGGTTTGCAGGTATAGCCTGAAACCATTGGAGCCTAGACACAAAGGGGGATGAGCCTAATACTGAGGTACTGCTAATCTGGGCTCGCTGCCAACCTTCTTCTCCCAAGTAATGCCTCGTGGTAAGTTATATCCTGCCCTGAGCAGAGAACACAAACCACGATGTCGTACTTGTAGATTCTCGGCCACACTCTCGGATGAGGGTATTGTGAGATTATTATAAAGAAAGGTCACTCAGAGTTTGTATAAGATAAGGTTTGTTGTTTATTGTATCACAACAAAGAAATAACCAGTAATATCACAACAAGCTAATTTATAAGCTTAACAGTAAGTTAACAATCTATTTCTAACTTATGCAGAGATTATTCAGCTAACATGCTTGTCATACTCACAAAACCCAAAGATATTATGATAGGTCAGCCAGTCTCAGCTAAGTCTCAGCTCTCACTTCGGTTCTAATCAATATGGAGTCACGCAAACTTATATATAGCATCTTATTGTTTGATGCGTACGTGATATGATATCATACTCTGTGGTCAGTGACGTATGATGTTTACCAGCATTTACAGTTACTGACGTATGATTTGTTTCAGCATTTACCGTTTGACCACGGCCTGTTTACGTGAGTTAGTTCCTCTTTTATGTGTATGTACCTATTTCCCAATACCCTGTTCCTTTCTCAGCAAAACAACCTATTATTTCTAAGACAAAAAAACTAGGATTTTAACAATATGCTATAAGCTGTACTAGGCCTTATAATGATACTATATATGTACCTGTGACCTGTATTAATTATGCGTTATATGCCATAAGATACCTGTAATCCATAACACCCTCTCCTACACATAATTATCATATTTTTGCAAATGCAGAAAAACTATCAAAGCAGAAAATATTCATTATGTGTACTTTCGGAAGACAGTGTCACCGCTCTCTGATGTTGATGAGCTTGAACTCACAGGAGTTTGTGATGAAACGCCAAAACACCCACAACTGCGCATATGTGAACAAGTTATTCCACGATGGGAAAATATCAATTTGTAAAAATCACCCAATTGTAAAGCGGGTTGATGTTGATGTTCATACATACTTAAGAGAGTAGTATCCCATCGGGCCCCAAAACAATGTTGATGTTTATTACCTGAACATGGAAACAACGTGGTACAATTATATGACCCGTGGCTAACAATGCTAATATGACCTTCTTCAATTGTATAAAAAGACATTTGAAATATTTGACGGTGTATGTCTCTACACTGGAAGTTGGGTTGATCACCAAGTGATAGTAAAGATTTCACTTGCCAAAAATTACATAACATTAGCAAGCTACGCGGAAGCAATGTCCCATTAGGAGTCAAAACTGAAAACGGTCCTGAGGAAACAAGAGAGTCCTGATACATAAAGTCTCTCATCGTATCGTGAACTGCATGCACTTTGCGTGGTTTCCGATGTGGCAAAACAAGTTCATCTAAGTACATCCTCATGGAAGTTTGATAGGAACGTGGTAAACGCAAGATTTGTGAAGTATCTTTCTTTTCGTCTGTGTCCTTGCAACAAAGCATACTGCAGCAGGTTAGATTTGACCTGTGTGCTTAAAACAGTATATTAGTATCTAGGTAAAAATATAAGAATATATGCTAGAAAGCAAAATGTGATTAAGCTGAACGCCTCTTCATCTTCGGAAGAAAAGAGAAAACACGAAGTAAAATAACAAGGATTATTATCCCTAAAATAAAAAACAATAGTGGTTTCAAATAACCTAGGATTCCAAACGCATTTCCTAGTCCACTAAAAATACCTTTACCAGTAGTTTGTAGGCTGGTGCCTATTTTTGACAAAAAATTACCTGTCATTGGCCAAAAAGTTTTCAGTGATTCACCTAGTGTAGTTAACCACTGGGGAAAATCACCCGGGTGTAAATCAACACGTAGTAATTCACTGTGAACTCTCTGTAAAAGGGTATGTACTATATCATGTGTGAATCCTATTGTAATCTTCATTTTCTTTAAATGTGCCAAATAGGCTGTCATGTGGGGAAGAATCAGTGTGATAGCTGGTACCTGGAAACGTACGCCAGATGTAAGTGTCTGATGTAACAGAGGTGGAATAAATGTAGTACCATAATACTGTATACTCCTATTAACTGTGACAAGTGATGCCTGAAAAGGTGGTATGTCGCAATCCTCTTCTGTAGAAAATACTATGTAACTCCCATTATCTAAACTGTGAATTAATGTAAAAGGAGTTTGAATAGGTGTCGCAGTTATCGGGCAGTTGCTACCTTGCATTTGATCATTGCAAGGCATGTGCTGTATGATATCATCACATACTAAATAACCTTTATCAACACATCGTATAGTGCTGATGAAAAATTCACGATCACATTTCACAGACATGTACTGAAATGGTTGAGCAACCTGCACCCTTGCAAAATAAGAACCTGTGTGTGTTAAGTGTCCAAAATTAAGCAGTTCCCAATTTGTTGTATAAACATCTCCTGGAATAAATAATTCGTAGTATAAAAACACTTCCCATAAAGAGTCATCAGGGTTATGAACCCGTCTGTGGTTTCTTTCTCCTACAGTATGTCATAAACTGTGGTTTGTGAAACATATGCCAGGATCTCTGATTCTTTCGGACTTAAATTTAAATTCTGTGTGATCCATGTGAGATTTAAAAGTGATATGTCAACCTTTTGACTTTGCAATGTTAAACTGATCGCAGTGATGTGATTAAGAATAACCAAAGCTTTGATTTCTTCAGATAACACTGTAATGTCTGAAATTGTGTAAGAAGCAAATGTTATCAGGTGATCTCTTAAGACCAAAATACCTCTCCTTAATTCTTCATCATTTGAGTCAGAGATTTGGCTTATAACAGAAACAGAATCACTCAGCAGGTGTCCTGTGGTTATAAGAACATCATCGTTAGTAAGCAATTTCCTTGTAGATGATTTTCTTGAAACCTTACATTCATTCATGAAATATGTGTCATTTTCATAATACACTATGGTATTAATTGTTGCTTTTGTACCCCACATTGCCTCTGAGTAGGGCATGTTAACAATATTATGTGTGGTGCACGTGTCATAATCACAGGGTTTATCATCTTGAGCTATTTGTACATTCATCAAATCGCTCATTGCCCTTATTACCGTGTCTACATTAATATGTAAACTATCATTGAGACATTTCTGGAACAGGGAGTAGACTTTATAATTAGGTTTCATAATCATTATTCGCTCCACACACCAAAAACCTCGTAACCCAGAAAAATGTAAAAATCCTTGATCAATCATTTTCGGTTGCCAGTTAAAATAGCCTTCCGTGAGATTGTAATAAAAAGAACAGGGTTTACACCCGTATTTGAATACTGTATTGTCCTTATCACAGATTCCTTCATTGATCAATTTCTCCAATGTGATACCACACGCATTCTTGAAACCTTTACATGAATGGCTGTAGTATGTAGTATTGGTAAATGTAGCAAAGCGTGGTTGAGTGCAAGTGTCCCATGCTGTAGGTTCACGAAACAACATACCATCACCTTTTATATTCCATTCTTTCGGAAGTGCTGCTGTCTGTAGCTGTCCAGTTTTAGCATCTTCCATCACATCTTGAAGTTTGTGTAACAGGTCATCAGCGGTTGTTGATGAGTTCCACCATTCTGAGTAAATACTGTCAGAGCAAAAAACAGCAGAAGTATAAGGTCTTACCCCTCCAGGTATTCTGTACTCTTCTTCTTCTTCAGCACCTTCCCAGAATGCCACTCTTGGATCAGTCTGTCCGTTGGGAACAAATCCTTTCTGAGTATTTTGACCTGTATTCAGATAGAAAATAGGGTATTGCTTATACCTTATATTGTCCATGGTCACACCAGGCTGAGGGCAATGATCAGCTTTCGGCTCCTTCGTTGGCCATTTACGTGTTCCTTGAAAGTCAATGAAATAACAATGTCCAAAATCAGCATAACAACGTTGTTCATGGTAGCTTTGCTGCTTCCAATGGTCATGCAGGGGTAAATCATATTTCAGGCTTGTAGATTGCAGCTGTTGCATCTGTGCATTCAGATGTTGAGTCACCAGCTTCCTTCCCTCTGGCGTAGTTATACCAGCCTGTTTAGCTAGCACAGTTGAATCAAATAGCACAACCTGTGAAATCCCCAAAGTCTTTCGTTTCTGGATGATAGGTTTAGGAAACGGCTTCCAATACACACCTTGAGGTATACCCACCGACTGTACCTCCACCGGTTTCAAATCGTAGTGAAGTCCTCGTTTCACGATTCTGGAGTCTGGTGTGGTAATACCGTGTGCAGCTGTACGTTGCCAATTGATGATCTCGCCTTCTTGTTGAGTCACAAAATGCCATTGTAACCTGAAAATAACACTGGCGGATATTGCTATAAAAGCAATACAGATTGAGAGACACAAAATAGTCTTAAACAGTCTTTTCTTCGTGATTACCTTAGCCATTGTTTGATAGGCCTTCCGGAATATATTGCGTTGATCCGGTATGGCAGGTAACACATATACATGTCTTTGGTCACTGTCAGGGAAGTCAGCCTCAGTTTGTTGGACCTCACCTGCGTGATTAGTTTCCACATCCTGTGGTCGTGCAGTCTGTGCTTCGAGAGGCTGCAGCTCCATCGAAGTCTGTCGCAGATATGGTGTCTCCTCCATCTTTTACAGTATTTTTGCTGCAATGAGCTGCGGGCTTAAGATTGTCGATACTCACTGTCCTTTCTTTGCCTTTAGTATCTTGGATAACAAAGGTACGCTCGTTTATCTTTTTCAGTATCGTGGTTGGTTTCTTCCACTTAGGCCGCAACGGCTTTACCTTAGCGACCCTCTCCTGGACTGAATGTCCAATCTGCGGCGTCCAAGCTGCAGGATTACGTGGTGTGTGGGCTGTATGGGAAAAAGAATCCCTCAATTCCTGTAAAATTAATATTTGTGCAAGTCTCCCTGGGACAGAAATAGAATCATTAGCAAACTGTGTATTCATAGGAGTACCATATAACAGTTCATGTGGTGTTTTACCAGTTGTTGTGTTAGGAATATTATTTAGACCAATTTGGACCGTGACCAAAAGTGGGTACCACTGTGTAGGACGATTAGATAGCATTTTGGTTAAAAGTCGTTTCACCTCGTAATTCTTACGTTCAACTAAACCAGAACTCTCCGGATGTGACGGTGAGCTGTACGCCCAGTCAATACCTAATATTGTGGCCCATTCCTTGGTTTCTGCTGCTGTGAAAGCAGGTCCACCATCGGAATGAAAGGCCTTGGGCTTAGCCACACATACTAAGGAGTTGAGACAATTAAGCGTAGAGCTAGCTGTCGTACTACGAACGGGGTATAACCACGTAAACCTTGTACAAGCATCAACACAAACCAAAACATGTTTGTAGGAATGTGATGTAGGCAATGGTCCAATATGATCTAAATATATTAAATCAAACGGTTTGCTCGGTATTGCATTAACAATAAATGGTGGTGTCTGATGATTAGGACTGTTTATCAACCGACATGGTTTACAGTTTCTTAAGACTGTCTTAACCGTTTTTCTCATATTCGGCCACCAATATTTGTGTTTCAGTGTCAACAAAACATTTTCTCTCCCTAGGTGAGGGTGTCCCACACTGTCATGTGCTTGTGTAGCGATCTGCATTCTGCTTGCTACAGGGGGAACAATGAAATAATTAGTATCAATTACAACCATGCAATTATTGTTGACCTGTTTAAATGAGTATTTCTTAGGATAACCAGGTGGATTAGGCCTGGTAGTATCCAGACAAGCATACAACTCTGCATCAAGACTGGCTGACTTTGACTTTGACTTTGACAATTTGTTAACAAATTTTTGACTTACAGTTTGCGCGAGACTATCTGCAAACTGGTTACCCATAGTATGAACCGACGAACCAAGCGTTCTATGCGCTGGTTCATGTACAATTTCAATATCAGGCTTTTGTTCAAAATAGGCCGCAATGGCCTTCCACTTAGAATTGTGCGTTAGTGGTTTTCTTTTGGCATTCAAAAATCCATTTGACTTCCATATTCGTAGGTCCTGCAGTGCTGAACGTGCTAAGTATGCGGAATCTGTAACTATAAGTACATGTCCTTTAACTGTAAGTGCTTCTTTCATAGCAAAAGCTAATGCATGAAACTCTGCAAACTGTGCAGAGTGATCTCCTATAGGTAATTGCCAACTGTGCAACAAATTCATATCTGCGTCATATTTTGCAATTCCTGAACCTGCAGATTTATTCACTCCTTCTTTGCTGGAGTCTACAGCTGAACCATCTGTGTAGAAAATGCATGTATAAAAGTCGTTCGGGTGTGTTTGATTTTCCCAAGTCACTCCTTCAAAGGGGGATGGGAGATCGTCTGTGTAGTTAATGTTTTATCATGCACAAAATGTATTTGTGGATCCTCTATAATTGTGTACCACTTTAACCAGCTGCTTCTTAACGCCTTCCTGTCCGGAATGGTCTGTTTCTGCAATGTTGCTAGTGAAGCTACTGAAGTGTATATATAGATATCCTCTCCCTGTGCCAAATCAAGTGATTTCAGCACTGTAAGTGTAACCGCTGATAACAATTTCTCAAGCGGCAAATATCTCTTCTCTGTATTTGTGAATACATAAGATACAAGTGTAATTGGTACATTTTCCATAGCATTGTAAATTCTAATGTATGCAGCTAGAGGTGAAATGTTTACATATGCTGACAATGGTTTTGTTGGGTCGCGCTGCGCTAAGTAGGAAGCATCATTAACTGCTGCTAATAACTTTCGCAATGCCTCATCCTCAACAGTTAACCATTTAAAAGGTGTTTTCGGCCTAGTCTGCTCTGACTTAATCTCGCGTGATATTGCGTCATGCAATGGTTCAATCAGTACATTAAAATCAGGGATAAACGTCATTGAAAAATTCAGTAACCCAATAATGCTTCTTAACTGTTTCAGTGTTTTAGGAACACTGATGTTGGAAACTTTCTCTCTGTAATTACTAGAGAGGCCTCTACCATTTTCAGCTATTTCAAAGCCTAAAAATGTCACAGTTTCTCTTGCAAACTGTGATTTTTTTTAGGGAAACAAGGTAACCTGCCCTTGTCAATGTAAACAATACTTCTGTCATAGCTTGAAAATGCTCTTCTTCTGTGTCATGTGATAAAAACACGTCATCTACGTAAGTTTCTATATTGTCAAATTTAGATAATAGTGAGACTACGTCTGCTGTGAACAAAGCTGGACTATTTACAAAACCTTGTGGTAAACGTGTAAAAATTAATTGTTTACCTTTCCAGGTAAATGCAGTTAGCCAATAACTCTCAAGCGTGATGGGGTGCGACCAGTAGCCATTGCTTAAATCTAATGTAGTTTTAAAGCGTTTATGTTGTAATCCGCTTAAGATTGAAGGTGAATGTGTGTTCTGTGCTGTCACTGAAGGTGTGACTTTATTAACTTCTCTATAATCTAACACCATTCACCATGAACCGTCTTTTTTAGGCACTGGATATACGGCTGTATTCATCTGGCTATACTGTTCAAGCAGTACGCCTTGTTTAAGCAAATCATTGATTACAATTTGTATGCTTGGTAAGGCGGCATGATTAATTTTGTATTGGGCCTGTTTCTTTAGAAGTGTAGAACATGTATTAATGTCATGTACAATACCTTTCCTTAAACCCACTTGATTTTCCCATTGTTGAAAAATATACTTGTGTGTCATTAACCAATTATATAATTTTGCTTTGTCAGTAAAAGCACTTGCATTAACTTGATCTGTGATAATTTTATTTAAGTCAAATTTCACAGTCAATTCCGTTTGTGGGTTTATTTCCACTTCCTCTTTTATTTGGATGAAGGAAGCGACATCCTTAAAAGCTATTAGAAAATCGCAATCTAATTTATTATGTTCAACTAATTCAATAAAAACATTTCTACCATTGATTTTTACTTCTAAATAATATGAAGGATAAGTGCCATTTCCTTCAATCGTTTGTATCGTGATGTCGTGTACATAATCCTCATCAATTAAAATATCAGTTCTTACAAGGGATATGTCTGCTTGGGTGTCTAAAAGGCCGGTATAATTTTTTCCCTTGTACTGAATATTTAATGTTAAATTTGTCATTCCTCAAAAAGATCTGCTGAGAACTGTGTAATCTTCCCAACAGACTTCTTGGTGGTTGCAGGTGTAGCTGCCTGTTGTTTAACCTCTCGTTGACTGTTAGTCAATCCAGAGGTCTGTGTTGCAAAACCTGTTCGTTTGTCACGAAATCTAATTTCGCTTGGTTTGGTTTGACCGTACCTTTCGGGAGTTTTAATGTATTGTCTCAGATTATATCTGGACACTGCACCCTCATTACGAGCTTGCTGTTCAAAACGTGTAGTTTGTGGTGTAGGAGTGTCTTGTCTCTGTGTTTGAGTTGGAAAACTCCTATTATCTTTTTGAAAATGACCTCTTCTGTCCCACTGCTCGTCTCTAGGATAAACTGGAGTTTGATATTGATTGAACGGAGGTCTCCAATTCCTGTTTTGGACAGGAAAATTTCTCCCCTTGTCGGTGTTTGATCGCTCAGGCTTCCTGTCACTGGTTTGTGGTTTAGGTGACCCCACGGGCTCCCCGGTTAAACTCCTGCCAACGAGAGTATAGGTATTTTTCAAAATTTCAGGAACCATAATTGGTTTTTGTTCTACTGGTAAACCTTGTATTTGTCTTTCAAGGTCTAACAGCAAACCCTGGCCCTTAATCAATGCCTTAAGACAACCCCAAACAATCTCATGGTTGCCTTGTGTAAAACGTAACCCTAAAATATAAGCTGCTACAATCCCACTAGTCTTATTAACCTGTCCTAGTGTATCTGCCAATGATGAAATAGTAACTTTTCCATGGGTTTTCTCATACACATTGCTGATGACTGAATCCCAGTCTCGTGCTTCAGCCAATGTGATTGATAAACCTGCAGGCAGCAAAGAATTCACTAAAGCAAGTTTTTGATGTGCGGTCGGTGTAGGATACACTCCATCTAAAGAGTGCGTTCTTTCATTAAGCCACAATGCAATGTCTTTAGGATTAATAGGTAACTGACCAATTGTCTCCTTAATATTGGCCATAGGGATACAGACTTGTACCCGAGCTGGCACGTCAATTAACGCTTGAGCTCCTCTTGTTGCTAAGAAGACATTAATAATTTCTCTTAGCAGTGTGATTTCTGCAATAGCATTAGCGCGTTCTGTCAAAATGTCCCGTGCAGCTTGTGTTAACTCAGGTAATGTAACTGGTGTAAATAAGTGTGTGCGATTCTCCCTATATTTCGCACCAGAATTAATAGGACCATGTCTGTCCACGCCTGTAGCAATCACAGGCTGTTGCCCCAAAATGACAGTCGCTGCATTATATGTCAAATTGATGATTGTATGTGTCAACGGGTTATATGCCTGTTGTATGTATTGATATGTGACTGGATCAGCTGTTGTGTCTATTGTTAGATAGGAGTATCTCGCCCCAGGTCCCCACGGACCAAATTGAATTTCAAATGCCAGACCATTAATCAGATCTCTATGATACTGACTTCTCATTAAAACATTCAGATCTGCAGCTCGTGCAAAATCTGTAACAGCCATGATATACTATATATATATATATATATATATATATATATATATATATATATATATATATATATATAATGAAAATTGTACCTTCTCTATTATAAAGAGGAAATAGCATACACGTGTACTTTCAAGATTAAATAGGTAACATAAGATTTGTGACTTATTTATACAACTCATGAGTAATTAACCACGTTGGGCACCATAATCTGGGCTCGCTGCCAACCTTCTTCTCCCAAGTAATGCCTCGTGGTAAATTATATCCTGCCCTAAGCAGAGAACACAAACCACGATGTCGTACTTGTAGATTCTCGGCCACACTCTCGGATGAGGGTATTGTGAGATTATTATAAAGAAAGGTCACTCAGAGCTTGTATAAGATAAGGTTTGTTGTTTATTGTATCACAACAAAGAAATAACCAGTAATATCACAACAAGCTAACTTATAAGCTTAACAGTAAGTTAACAATCCATTTCTAACTTATGCAGAGATTATTCAGCTAACATGCTTGTCATACTCACAAAACCCAAAGATATTATGATAGGTCAGCCAGTCTCAGCTAAGTCTCATCTGTGTGGTTTCCCACCTCGGTTCTAATCAATATGGAGTCACGCAAACTTATATATAGCATCTTATTGTTTGCTGCGTACGTGATATGATACCATACTATGGTGGTCACTGACGTATGATGTTTACCAGAATTTACAGTTTAATGATTTGTTTCAGCATTTACCGTTTGACCACGGCCTGTTTACGTGAGTTAGTTCCTCTTTTATGTGTATGTACCTATGTCCCAATATCCTGTTCCTTTCTCAGCAAAACAACCTATTATTTCTAAGACAAAAAAGCTAGGATTTTAACAATATGCTATAAGCTGTACTAGGCCTTATAATGATACTATATATGTACCTGTGACCTGTATTAATTATGCGTTATATGCCATAAGATACCTGTAATCCATAACACTGCCCACCTACCGGGGCTAAGACCTGGGAGCCTCCCCTGGTAACAAAAGAGTTCGGGACCAGGAGAGCTAGGGGAAGGAGGTGCGTGCAGGGTTCAGTGACCCACTGCATTATGCCAGAGAACCCCCTAGGCCCCAGATAGGTCCGGACATCCCCCTGCTTGTGGCGCATATGGACCCGGCCCTAGGTTAGGGACTTGTCACCTTAGCGCCAAGGAAAGCAAGGGTCACAGCGGACGCTGCGTTTCCGAGACAGAGACTACTTTCCGTGTGGGATAGCCTCGGGCAGACCCCAGTGAAGGAACAGTGGATCAGACGGGTACACAGCGACAGACCCTTTTTGAAGTAGCTGGCGGTCCTCGTGAAAGGGGCAGCAGTGTATCAGACGGAATCACCGAGCGACCGATCCTTTGCGAAGCCATTGCTGATCCGAGCGCTGGAGCGCTCGGCAGGTACTTTACATCCACACGTGCACCAACGGGCCCTTAGCTTAATAGTGACTGCGCAGTCACCCATTGCCTCTCTCTGCAAGAGTGCGGGACATTGGGTGGGGATCCTATGGACACGGGGTGGGCTCACCTGGTGTTAGGGAAGCGTCCTGCGTGACGCCGTAGTCATTGTCACCTCTAGAGAGGGACACCCATTATTATTATGTTGACATTGCATGTTTGCTATGTACGTTAGTAAAGGTATTGGTTATTATACATACAGTGTATGTGATTATTGTATTGGTCCTGCGAGGAACCACTCCCCCTCTGGTGGGAGCCATCGCAGGTGGAGGCGCTGCACCGAGTACGTGGTTACTCATAGTATCATATAATTGCCCCAGGTTCCCCGTGGCGGAAGCTCAGTCCTCCTGTGAGCCAAGCAGGTAAAGCACCACACCTGGTAACACTGTATGTTCTCCGCACCCACACTATATCTGCGATTGGGTGGGGTGGAATACGCGTTACATGTATATTGACTAAAACAGCAGGAAACTGACAATACAAAAAGTATCTTAGCATATATCCTGAGCAGGGAGAAAGGAAATGTATTTTGGCAGAAGCTGAATACATTAGAAATTATATCTCAGCAAAAGGCTGACTACAGAATCTTAACTGGTTATGAACAGACAAAATGGATGGCTTAACACAAGTGCAGATTCTGGCCTGACCTACTGGTCCTAACAGGTAATAAAAATAATATTCATATTTTATACTTATCTGCATTCTTTCAATGGTTTAAAAAAAGAAGTGCCCATTTTTAAAGTATAGAGTCAGGCACTTGCTCACAAAATTAAATAGCAATTTGTACATTGAACTGGGAGAATGATGCTAAAATGATGGATAAGTATTAATAAAATATATATAAATTTAAAAAAATATATATATATATATATATATCTTAATATATAAAATCGAAAGGTTGGTGCTTTCTGTGGTGAATCTGATTGGTCCTCAGCCTCTGGCCAATCAGATTGGTGGGTCTGACGTCACCCAACTGCCACTATCTTCCCCCTCGGCCACACACACACACACACACACACACACACACACACACACACACACACACACACACACACACACACACACACACACACACACACACACACACACACACACACACACAAACACACACCTCTCTTTCTCCCTCCCCGGCGCTCATCTCTCTCTCCCTCCCTGTGGTGAATCTGATTGGTCCTCAGCCTCTGGCCAATCAGATTGGTGGGTCTGACGTCACCCAACTGCCACTCTCTTCCCCCTCGGCCACACACACACACACACACACACACACACACACACACACACACACACACACACACACACACACACACACACACACACACACACACACACACACACACACACACACACACACACACACACTCACACAAACACACACCTCTCTCTCTCCCTCCCATGCGCTCATCTCTCTCTCCCTCCCCGGCGCTCTTCTCTCTCCCTCCCTGGCGCTCATCTCTCTCTCCCTCCCCGGCGCTCATCTCTCTCTCCCTCCCCGGCGCTCATCTCTCCCTCCCCGGCGCTCATCTCTCTCTCCCTCCCCGGCGCTCATCTCTCTCCCTCCCCGGCGCTCATCTCTCTCTCCCTCCCCGGCGCTCATCTCTCTCTCCCTCCCCGGTGCTCATCGGTCCCTCCCGGCGCTCATCTCTCTCTCCCTCCCTCCCGGCGCTCATCTCTCCCTCCCGGCGCTCCACTCACCTCCCTCCCGGCGCTCATCTCTCTCTCCCTCCCCGGCGCTCATCTCTCTCTCCCTCCCCGGCGCTCATCTCTCTCTCCCTCCCTCCCGGCGCTCATCTCTCCCTCCCGGCGCTCCACTCACCTCCCTCCCGGCGCTCCACTCACCTCCCTCCCTCCCGGCACTCCACTCACCTCCCTCCCAGCGCTCCACTCACCTCCCTCCCTCCCGGCGCTCCACTTACCTCCCTCCCGGCGCTCCACTCACCTCCCTCCCAGCGCTCCTCTCACTTCCCTCACCGGCGCACCACACACCTCTCTCTCTCCCTCCCATGCGCTCATCTCTCTCTCCCTCCCCGGCGCTCCACTCACCTCCCTCCCTCCCGGCACTCCACTCACCTCCCTCCCGGCGCTCCACTCACCTCCCTCCCTCCCGGCGCTCCACTTACCTCCCTCCCGGCGCTCCACTCACCTCCCTCCCAGCGCTCCTCTCACTTCCCTCACCGGCGCACCACTCACCTCCCTCCCTGGCGGGGGAACAGGCAGTGACCAGACAGACTGCAGCTGCCTCGCGGCGCCTAAGATGGCGGCGCCCGGAAGGACTCCCTTCCTCCCTCGCGGCGCCGAGTGAGAAGATGGCGGCTGCCGGAAGTAGAGGTAGGTGTCGCATGTGTGCCGCTCTCCTACTCTCCCTCACCTCCCAGAGCACGCTCTCTACGGCTCAACATCCCCGAGGAGCAGGAGGAGGGCGGCAGGGAGTTAATACCTCCTTTGTGCCACCGGGAATCGGCGGAGGCCACGAGGGGGCAGACAACCAGTGGCAGCCCGAGGAGCATGCCGTGCTGCCAGGTGAGGAAATGCAGGGGGAGGAATCCATGCCTTTGACGCCCCCCCCTGCCTTTGACGCCCCCCCTGCCTTTGATGCCCCCCCCTGCCTTTGACACCCCCCTGCCTTTGATGCCCCCCCTGCCTTTGACGCCCCCCCCTGCCTTTGACGCCACCCCCCCTGCCTTTGACGCCACCCCCCTGCCTTTGGCACCACCCCCCCTGCCTTTGACACCACCCCCTTTCTTTGACGCCACCCCCCCTGCCTTTCACGCCCCCCCCTCCCTGCCTCCGGGCAACGCCGGGTATATCAGCTAGTATATATATATAAATGATACGCATGTTAATAAAAATACATAGACTAGATAGGCTCCATTCATCAAATTCACAAAACAATATGTCTATGAATGCCAAAAAATGTAATTACATAGATAATGATTAAAAATTGTGGAAATATAAAAATATATAAAATAATATATATATAAAAAATAAACTTTTTTTGGAAGGTGTCCATTGAGAGAATGTAGTCATAATCGTATTAAAAATTTGTGCCGCAAGTGAAAATTATCCTAGTCCACAGGTGGAGACATGTGCCTTTTGTATCTCAAGTCAGAAAAACCCCTAGTTCAATATCAATATTCAGACCTGTAGCATTAATGTTTTTAACTTGTGGATCCAATACGTTTCCTTTTGTGTTAATTGGATGTCTCTGTTGCCTCCTCTCCAATGTTTAGCCACCTGTTCTATGCCTTGATATTTCAGGCCCGTAGGGTTCCCTTGATGATGTGAGTTAAAATGCCTTGGAACGCTGTGCGTAAGGATTTTTCTTGTTATATTATTTACATGTTCTAAAATCCAAACATGCAGGTGTCATGTAGTTTTAGGCACGTAATAGCAGCAGAGCATACGGTTACACAGGTACACGGTACGCCTCCTCCTCCTCTCCCGCCAGATTGCTCTCCGCAGGATGGTCTGAAGGGTATAATTCTCCCTGCCTCCACCCGCAACCAAGGGCGCCACGGGTGGGGCTAGCTCTTCCCTCAACCCCTAAGCAACGGATGTATCTAGGGTGCATGAGGGTCGATTACATGGATGTGAGTGGTGGTGCATACCTGTGAGGAACAGGAGGGCCTGAGCTTCCCGCGACGTTATGGGGGAGACAGGACCCGGATTCTGAGGTATTGGCCTCCATGGTGTCTTAGTGGTGCAGCGCCTCCATCTCCTATAATTCCCAGGGATGTGGGAAGAGACCCTTATAGAAGAACTCCCTTGGTCCCGGGGTGAATACTCCAGAATCACACGGCACAGTAGATGAAAGTAACAGAGTCTTTATTGTACTCTCTTTAGCAGGCACGTAATAGCAGCAGAGCATACGGTTACACAGGTACACGGTACGCCTCCTCCTCCTCTCCCGCCAGATTGCTCTCCGCAGGATGGTCTGAAGGGTATAATTCTCCCTGCCTCCACCCGCAACCAAGGGCGCCATGGGTGGGGCTAGCTCTTCCCTCAACCCTTAAGCAGGGTGAGAGGCATCGGTCCACCTACGGATCACTAGGCCCTACTCCGCAGGAACCTAGCTACACTCTCTCTCTATTTGTCTGACGGTCCCGCCAGACACTCCAACACTCACAGCCTCCAGAGCAAAACTCGCTACTCCTTCCTCTACTCAGGGTTCGCCTGAACTAGACTCTAAACTAGACTGACCTCCTGACAGGCAGGAACAGCCCCTAAGTTTGGTCAGCCCCGCCCCTCATGACATCAATAAGACCTCCCCTCTGCACAGGCCGGCAGCAGAGACAGGCTTGTATTAATCAAGCAGGCAGGGCTTTGCAAGAGGGAAAACCCATGATTACTACTGGGGCCTGTCTTTAACAGGACTTATCACAGTAGTAGGAAGATTTAGTAGCCCAGGCAGTTTACAGGGGGCTACTGTCACGATAGCTTATGACAGGCTGTAATTTACACCAAAACTATATATAAATATATATATATACCTGGGTTTGAACTGGGACGAGACTTAGATATGATAAAATATAATTTATTCCTTGATAAAGGTGAATACAACAGATTATACAATAACAGCAAAATATAGACACTTACTTAAAGATTAGGACAGAAGGCCATCAGGATTACAGACTGGGCCACATCTCCCATATTTCAGTTGACATCACAGCAAAACAGGCAGGTCATACAGCAATACCTGCATCATTCCAAGACCTTGCATAAAAGACACAGGCCTGATGACATGCAGACAATGAATAACAATGAAGAACATTGGTAAAAGGGTGGCTCTGACTTATATATCATTTTAACCCTTGTATCCCCGCTATGGTGCCGTGCCATCTAGTAAAAGTCCCTTTGAAGCTTTTGAAGCTCGGTTTGGACTTCCAGGGTCCAGTGTGAAAAGTTACACTTACTCTGGTTAATTCCTTTTGGTCAGTTGGGCCAAGCATAAGCAATTAGCAACTTAGCCTTTGATGACCAGGCTTGTAAATTCTAGCCTTTCCTGCTCATCACAACAGGGGTTCCTCAGAACTCAACCAAAATTTCATATTTACTGCAAATCATTGCCTAACTTCCGTTCCGTAATACATACAAGCAGATGAGACACATTAATACATTCCGTCACACCTGACGCTCGCAGAGAGACCAAACATTACAGTGTAATATGAAAATTAATAGAGATATTAATATCTGGCATTTAGCAGCAGTTACATATACAGTGTTTAGATTCAAAAAGATATGCTAAATCCCACGAATACAAATATGTAGCTCTTAGCAGGTTCAGCCAAGGACATCTCATAGTATTCTTATATTTAATAAGGTTACTCATTTTGATTTCCTGCTAAGTGTGAATAACAAACACTTCCATTCCTTGTGCCTGCTTCCCGCATAAACAACTAGGTAATTACTCTCTTGATCACTATGTATCACACCTAGCCCAGACCTCCCTTTGATATGCACTTCCAGAGAGGAAGCTGGCATAGGCAAGTGAATAGACTCAGATGAGTCAAACCATTTGGTTCTGGGCATATTAAAAACTGCAATAAGTCACTTTATCAAAAATATATGTCCCTCTTATGACAAAGTTATATTTTTAATATGTGGGTACTTGGGGGGTTCCCCTAAGGCTGCACCCCAAAGCTCAGGGTGCTGGCTTACTCCGTTCCCAAATTACCAGTTTTCAGGTAACTGTTTATTCAGCACTGCATATACGATTAACCCCTTAAGTCCCAGTGGGTGGGTTATGCAGACACTGATCCCGCAACAATACATTTACACAGGGGAATAAGCATTTTCATGTTATAACAAGGGTTAAATCACATTTTTGGGCCTCAGCCCAGTTAACCCCTTGTCTCCCTGGCGAGGTTAGAGGGGGCCAATTGGGGGGGTAACCCCGTTAATCCCGAGCCAAACCCTCACTATCGTCACAGCTACATTCTCCCTATTGTGGAATCCAATGGTTCCCACTTGGACCTAGCTTTGGCAGTACCATCCTGCAGTGAACGACCTGGGGAACAAACACAGGTTATACACATCTTAATCAAAACATTTATGAGGTAGTATTCGTCACACAACTGAATCCAGTTACTCCTAAGATGGAGAACCTAATAATAATGCTTAGGGTCCGGCTTCCTTATCTTTCTGCCATTGTGATCAGTGACTGTTACAGCAAACGACTGAACTGACCCATGTTCTGGTCGATAACTCACACCATGCATGTAGATACATCTCCCTATGCTCCATATGCGCACTAGCTCGCTAATCTTGTCTTCATTGTGATAACCGGCCTTACCGAACTTGGTCCGTAAGTACTCTTGGACTGCTTCCCTATGCCAATTGTCCCAGTTCTCTTCAATCTCTCTCATGATAGGCTCAGGCACATAAGGGTACTCATAACCGTGTGACTGTCTGTATCTAGCCACTATGGCTCTGTCCGCCCTACTCAACTTAGTAAGCTTTCTGTGACTCACCCTGCTAGGCAGCACCCAAAAAACAGGCTCTTCCGGAGCTACTTCATCGTACAAAATACTAGGGCCTCGGGGTACAATAAGCTTCTGCTCTATTTCCCTGTACCTATGGTCTAACTCATCCTCTACCTCTTGTTGGGTGAAAGAACCAGCCGCCCACCAATGATCAACAACATTATTCTTTATGAGCAGGAACCGTGTACGGTCCATCCCCTCGTGGTAACCGGTGAATAGGGGTGCCCACCACTTGTCACGGTGCTCGTACTCTGTGGAAGGACTTGTGTGTTCTACCTCTGACTCTATCTGAGACGTTGCACCAGATGTACCCGCATCAGTAGACCGCGAGCAATCTCTCCTCCCCTTAGCATTTATGTACACCGTCGGATTCATTTTATGCACCACTGGTCTGGAAGGCCCAGCCTCTGCTGGAGTATGTGAGCCGCGGGCTCTCACTCTAGCTGCAGGACAAAATGGCACAGGGTTAGGCACAGGTATTACACTCGAATACGGTATCTCCCCATCAGATCCCTCATCACTTAGTTCCCAATCCCACAAGCTCTTAGAGTATGTGGCGAATTTACACAACTTATCCCTGGTAGGTCCCGGTGGCACCACTCGTGACGGGTCAGGGGCAGTGGCCGGGGCAGTGGAGCTAGGGGCTGGGGTTGGGGCAACGTTCAGATCAGTGTCCAGCAAACGGGCAATCCCGCGACCAAGGGACGCTCTCTTTGATTCGTTTTCCACCATGCTCCTCGCTTCTCGCGATGGACCGCGGCTCCGTAGGTTAGCCAGGTCAATGGCCGCATCGATACTCCGTGATGAAAACAGCATTCTCGGCTTTCTCTTTCCGGTGGAACCGGAAACGACGTCATCAGGTGTGCCCGCAGAGTCGCCATCCGCTCCGTGGTCACGCACCAGAAGTGCGTCGAGGCCCGGCATGGGCGTTGGCGGAGCATCCGGTACACGGTCGAACAAGTAGGCCTCAAGCCTCTCCTTCTCGTCCTCCGTGGTTACGGTCTCTGTCACGGGAGACGCGCTTAATAACACATTTATATTTCGTGGGTCCTGATTGAGCAGAACAGGTTGAGCAAAATAAACTGAGATTTATTCCCTTGATAGGCAAACACACGACAACTGCAGAATAAACTTAATAATTACACTCACGGGTTGAGAAACAGAGGATAATGTCCAGAAAGGTGCCAAAAAAAAACAGAAGATTGTTCTTTAAAATGTAGTCCATTTGCAAATTGCCAAATAAATAGCCCCAGTCCAATCCTTCTGTGAATGGGCAAAGTCTTTTCTGGTTCTCTGGGATTTGCTGGAATCCCCAGGGCTAACGAAATCCTGAAGCAGGGCAAGTTTCCGTGTTGCGATGTTTTTAACCCCTTGCGTTCTGGAATCGTAGCCGCTGTACTTAGGTCTTATCTGCTTGAAGAAATCAGGTAACAGCAACAGCAATAACACAGGAATCACACAGAAATGAGGGGTACAGGCCTTTTTAAGGACAAGGGCCTGTGAAGGGATACATTAGCCTCATCCCATTGGCAAGGAATTATCTTCCTCCTATCAGAACCTGCCAGGTCACATGGGCAAGTCCTACAGCCAGCTCAGGTATCTCTGAGCATGCTCAGTAAGCAGCTTGGTAGCACTGCTAAGTAAAAAGGGGCCACTCATTTCTGGGGACGCAATGTCTGGAGTTTGGGTCCCGAGGTGTGAAATATCCAGGAGGAGTAACAGGATCTGCTACTCAGAAACATCCTGATTAAGTGACACTTTACGAATCTGGGATCTTTCATCCCAACAGGGGGCTCCTGTATGCATAACATTTGGTCCTTACTGCCTTACAGAGGCAGGCAGACAAAAAAATAGCATCCTGCCGGTACATTTTAAAACAGCAACAGAAAGGCACTTCACTGCAGGTAGAGATTAGCCTGCAAAATGGGGACAGCCATGCATATAGAATTAACCCCTTCATGCCCAACACGAAATAGGGGTAACCAGCTGAGCCCACTGCCTTTATTAATGCGCTGATTACCCCCATTTTCGCCACATCTCCCCCACTCAAAGCCCAAGGTTTGCCCTGGCCACCTCCTCTGGTGGTTGGGCTGACCTGAGGGTTTTTGAAGTCATTAGGTCTTGGGGATTGTCCTGCCGGGAGAGGCCATCAGCGTTCCCATGCTCACTGCCTTTCTTGTGCTGAATGGTGGTCACATTCTTGCAAGGCCAGGCTCCAGCGCAAGAGCTTGGCATTCTCTCCCGACACCCTCTGCAACCAACTTAGGGGGTTATGGTCAGTGATAACAGTGAAGTGTCTGCCATACAGAGAGGGCTGTAGCTTCTTTCGCGCCCATACTATGGCCAGACACTCCTTCTCAATAGTGGCATAGGCCACTTCTCTGGGCAGCCGCTTGCGGCCCAGAAACATAATTGGAGGTTCCCTGACCTCCTCCTTCACCTGGCTGAGCACAGCACCAATGCCAACGTCTGAGGCATCAGTCTGCTCCAGCAACTTGTTGGAATAATCTGGAGCGGCAAGGATGGGTGCAGTCTTCAAAGCCTAAAATGCTTTTTCCCAGGCTGGAGACCAGACTACCAGCACAGACAGTCGCTTCTGGGTCAAGTCAGTCAGGGGTGTTACAATGGCACTATACTGGGGAACAAACTTTCTGTAGTAGCCTGCGGTGCCTAGAAACGCCATGACCTGCTTCTTGGTTTTGGGAGTGGGCCACTGCACTACTGCCTCTACCTTAGCTGGTTCTGGCTTGAGGTGCCCTCCACCCACCCTATGCCCTAGGTATAAGACTTCAGCCATCCCTACTAAGCACTTGGTGGGTTTTAAGGTGAGACCTGCCTCCCTAATCCTGGCTAGCACCGCAGCTACATGAAGTACGTGTGATTCCCAGGAGTTACTGAACACAGCAATATCATCCAGATAAGCCCTTGCAAACCCTTGCATGCCCTCTAGCAAACGATTGACCAGGCGTTGGAAGGTAGCCGGTGCATTCTTCATCCCAAATGGCATCACTAAGAACTCATAGAGGCCACTTGGGGTGATGAAAGCCGACTTCTCCCTAGCCTCCTGGGTCAAAAGGATCAGCCAGTACCCTTTACGGAGATCCCTGGTGGTCAGATACCTTGCCCCCGCGAGTTCATCCAGCAACTCATCCATGCGGGACATGGGGTAGGCATCTGAAACCGTCCCTGCATTGAGCTGCCGGTAGTCCACATAGAACCAGGTGGTCCCATCCTTCTTAGGCACTAGGACTACCGGACAAGCCCAAGGGCTCTGGGATGGTACAATTACCCCTAGGGCCAGCATCTCCTCCATCTCCCTCTCTATACTGCCCTTCACCTCTGCTGACACTCTATAAGCGTGCTTATGCAGAGGTCTCAGATCCCCTGTAAGCACTGGGTGCTCAGTGATGTGTGTCCTCCCTGGCTTGTCCGTGAACAGAGCCCTATACTGCTCTAGCATAGCCCTGGCATCTGCCCTCTGCCTGACACTCAGCTGAGACCCTATCTCAACCTGCTCTACGGTACCCTCCTGCCTAGCCTCCCCTAGGAGATCTGGCAGAGCTATGTCCTCCTTGAGCATATGGATGTGATAGACTTTGGTCCTCCCTGTCTCCCTAACCCTGGCTAGCACTGCTGCTACCTGTCCTGGAGACAAACCACAGATCTGCCTGAAGCCAACTATCCTCTCCCTGTATGTCCCCACATACCTCTGCACTCTCTCTGGTGACCTCCTGACCAGGCGGTGGGAGGTAGCCAGAGCATTCCTCATCCTGAATGGCACCCTGAAAAACTCACAGAGGCCATTCTGAAGGCTGAAAACTGACTCCCCCTTTGCCTTCCTCTCTACACTGTCTGCCACCTCTGCTGATACTCCATAGGTATTCTTATGCAGAGGATGCAGATCACCTGGGAGCACAGGCTGATCTGTACTATGTGCCCTGCCCAGCTTGTCTGAGAACAGGACCCTAGGCTGCTCTACCCTAGCCCCGGCTTCTGCCCCTGCCTGCCTACCTCCCAGGGCCCCTAGCTCAACTAGGACCCCCCTAGGAAACCCTATCCTACCTAAGAGGCCTGGCACTGCCTGAGCTACTTCCTGAAACATGTTCCCCATTCCTGGTAACAGGTTCAGGAGCATCTGCACATAATCACCCGCTTTACCCTCTGGCTGGCAGGCGTCCCAGGGGTGGCCAAAGTCTGCCACTGCCCCTGCGGCCTCCGGCCAGAAGTAAGGCTGCAACAGCTGGGTTCTCATGTGAGTGACCCCCTGATGCCCCACTAGTGAACTGGGGAAGGCTACCTGCAACACTTGCTGCCTACCCTCCCTAAGTCCCACTAACCGTCTTCTACCTGTCCAGCCCCTGGCTAACCCGGTAGAACCTGGCTCCCTACCCGAGAGCCCGCGGTGCCACAGCCCGTGGTCTGACCCCCCGCTTTCCCAGGACTCGGACGCCCGCAGTCCCATACCTTCTAAGCTGGGGTCAGCTTTCACCGCATCCCTATCTGCTGTCCCTAATTCTAACCACCCACCCTTAGTCTCTAAGTCAGGGGTAACAGGGACAGGTAAAGGGAACAGTAAGTCAGTCACTGGTCGCAACTCAGTAGTCTGGCTTACCTGTCTGGTCTCCGCAGAGGCCACTGGAACCGTTGGTCCCAAATGCAGGGGGACAGAGGTTGATTCTGCTGTGACTCCTGAGGACAGGCTCTTAGGAATCGCCGCAACATCAGGCAATTCCGCAGCAACCACACAGATCACAGGCTCCAGGTTATTGCTAAGGCGCACCTCAGCAGTTTCCCTGGACAAAACCCCCACCTCCCTCATGCCATGATTGGCACCCCCATCCAAAATGATCTGGGCACCCTGTAAGGACCGCAGCCCTCCATCAGGCATGGTTCTTTGCATCCCGGTGCCCGGGAGCAAATCTTCTGGCTGCACCAGAATAACAGCAGCACCCAAATCTGGCAAGCTCCCTGCTTGCCAGTCACCAAAGGTAACCCTCCGTGGGTGCCTGCTCAGGACATCAGCAGGCTGCATCTCGACTGATGCACTTGGACATCCTCTGCTCACTGCTGCTGGCTCCAAGGTGACAAAAGCAGCATCTGCCTGGGACATCCCTCTTGGTTGTGGCTCCATGGCTGTGCTCTGTTCCTCTGTGTGGGCCAGCCCAAGCTGGGTTACTGGCCCTGCAGCTTGTGAACGTTGCCCCTGATGGGGTCCCCCAGACCGCTTACGGTCCGGGCAATGTGGCCTGATGTGGCCCACCTTGTGGCAATGATAGCACCGTCTCTCAAGCTTGGACTCCCCAGTATAGGACGTGTCGCGGCCCACTGTATGTTTGGGAGTCCGCTGAGGTGCAGACTGGTCCCCCCTAGCCGGAATGGCTGCCTCTCTGGGGACTGCTGCGTTGCTCACCAAGGCTCTACTGGTTACATCTTCATTTGCTGGCTCTGCTGCTTCCACAGCAGTTACTCTGGGTACGTCCTGTTCCCCGCTGACAAGGTGGGAGTGAGGGGGCCTTCCAAGCGCTGTCGACAGGAGCTCGAGTCGCTGTTCATAGCTAAGCCCTTCTCCCCAGGCAGAGAGGAGTGCAATGAGTCTAGAGGTAGCAAGTCCGGCCGCCGCAGCGACTGATCCATCTGCACCCCCTGGCACCACGCCACTCTCTTCCAAGCGGTCACTGACATCCTGCACTCCGGGCTGAGTACTGTCTGCTGGCGGGGCCATCCTGTCCTCATATTCTTCTAAATCCTCCTCCAGCTGACTCTTGGAACGACCGTCTGTCGTGAACCCGTACCCCACACATCTCTCCACTATCTGCGCCCGGTTCCAGGTACAAAACCTTCCTGAGCGTGGACTCATGGTGCCACTGGGGTATAGGTCCAGAGACCAGTGAATTATCTCGTGCTTCTTTGGAAGTGTGTGTAAGTTGCCACTTGTCTGAGGAGCTTGCAATCTACAAGGTCCTCACTATATTACAGAACACTGCAATATAGGCTCAATCAGTATCTCACCAGCTGCCACCAGTTTTAAACGCTTGTCACGGGAGACGCGCTTAATAACACATTTATATTTCGTGGGTCCTGATTGAGCAGAACAGGTTGAGCAAAATAAACTGAGATTTATTCCCTTGATAGGCAAACACACGACAACTGCAGAATAAACTTAATAATTACACTCACGGGTAGAGAAACAGAGGATAATGTCCAGAAAGGTGCCAAAAAAAACCAGAAGATTGTTCTTTAAAATGTAGTCCATTTGCAAATTGCCAAATAAATAGCCCCAGTCCAATCCTTCTGTGAATGGGCAAAGTCTTTTCTGGTTCTCTGGGATTTGCTGGAATCCCCAGGGCTAACGAAATCCTGAAGCAGGGCAAGTTTCCGTGTTGCGATGTTTTTAACCCCTTGCGTTCTGGAATCGTAGCCGCTGTACTTAGGTCTTATCCGCTTGAAGAAATCAGGTAACAGCAACAGCAATAACACAGGAATCACACAGGAATGAGGGGTACAGGCCTTTTTAAGGACAAGGGCCTGTGAAGGGATACATTAGCCTCATCCCATTGGCAAGGAATTATCTTCCTCCTATCAGAACCTGCCTGGTCACATGGGCAAGTCCTACAGCCAGCTCAGGTATCTCTGAGCATGCTCAGTAAGCAGCTTGGTAGCACTGCTAAGTAAAAAGGGGCCACTCATTTCTGGGGACGCAATGTCTGGAGTTTGGGTCCCGAGGTGTGAAATATCCAGGAGGAGTAACAGGATCTGCTACTCAGAAACATCCTGATTAAGTGACACTTTACGAATCTGGGATCTTTCATCCCAACAGGGGACTCCTGTATGCATAACATTTGATCCTTACTGCCTTACAAAGGCAGGCAGACAAAAAAATAGCATCCTGCCGGTACATTTTAAAACAGCAACAGAAAGGCACTTCACTGCAGGTAGAGATTAGCCTGCAAAATGGGGACAGCCATGCATATAGAATTAACCCCTTCATCCCCAACGCGAAATAGGGGTAACCAGCTGAGCCCACTGCCTTTATTAATGCGCTGATTACCCCCATTTTCGCCACAGTCTCCTCCTGGCAGGAATAAGGGAGTGGTGGAGTCTCCTTACCGCTCCGCTGGCTTTTGATGAGATCGGGCTCCTCGAGGGTCTTATCGATCGCCTTCTCCTCTGCACTGGGAGTCACCACGGTCGTGGGACTACTCCGAGCCTTTGGCCGCACCAGCGCTCGCTATCGGACGGGGTCCGCGCTCGGCTGATCCTCTTTGATGCCGCTTGGGTGGTTCGCCGGTAGGCGCATCGCCACCGATGGTACACCAACATCCTCTTCTGACGAAATTATGATTGGCTCTTCCGCTCGGGAGTCACCGGAATCTTCTGCGATACAACCAGTGGGTACAGGCACAAAGCTGGCGTTCTCCGGTACCTCCACTGCGGTCTCGCTCTTCTCCTTGGCCGGTTCTTTCGGCTCGACAGCCGGTTGGGCCTGGGTTCTTCCCGCCCGCTTGTAACGGGAACCAGAGCCATTCTCTCGCTGCCCCCCGCCACCTCCGTTATCGTTCCCGGAGAGACACCCCGAGCGATCTCGGTCATCGACTCCGGCTCCGTAGGCCAGAAGTAGTACGTACCACACAAGGAGCATCGTGCCTTGATGCTGGGTACCTCGCCGGGTACACCGCAGTTGGCGCACAGGCACCGCAGGTACTCTTGACCCTCGATCTGGATCACCAGCAGGCCACCTGGTACTTGGACTACATTAGTGTTCATTTCTGACATGGTACTTGCCGGATTGGAACAGTTCAATTGCTCAGCTCCGCTCTCTTTGACTGTCAGCAAGAAATGAAGCTCCTCGCTCTCACTTCCGGTCCCTCCCTTAGCTGGGGCGGACTCTCCTGATTGGCTCCCCTTGGGCCTCCTCCCTCTGGTGGAATCCAGAGGCGGGGCTTTCCCTCCTCCAAAGTGACGTGGCCTGGCTTGCTGACCAGTCACAGCACAGGTGGGTGGACTCTCGGCTTTCGCGCCGCTCCTCTCCTTCTACAAGGAATCTGGGTTTGGCGCCAGTTCCTTGCACATTTCCTGCCACAACCTCCTCACAGTCTTTTTGCAATTCTCACGTGCTTGCTCCAGACTTGGCGGGAACCGCCATTTTAGCTCGCCTCTCCTGCTCCGCGGAGCACATGTAGGGATGGCCGCCATCTCCTTCCAAATGTGCCTGTCCCCTACTCTCCATGTCTAACGGGTATCTCGTACCTAGACCATGCCTTCCTCCCAACTGGGAAATCTGCATTTTCTGTTGCCCACTAAAATGAGGTGGCTTCTACCCCAGGCTTAGCGGAACTCCTCTCCTCCCATGCACTGTACTCTCGATGTCTACGTGCAAGTGCTCTGTGGTGCGTCTGGGTGTGGGTGGTAGCTAGGTACCGGCAACTCCATCGGTACGGGCGTCTCCTGCTGTTGGCCACTCATAACGCGGGCCCTGGGCCATGGTACCCGGATTGATTACTGCTATGACCCCCCCAGTTGCCTCACGCTATCTGCCTCAAGGGACATGGGCTGCAATAGCTACCCACCCCTAACGACACCTCCTAAGGGCGCCCAGGGCGTATTGTGCGGGAGTCTCCGCTCCCCTGACTACCCCCGGTTTGCGCAATTGCGCCCTTCCATCTCCAGCACTCGCACGGCATGTGCATCTTACTCTGCCCGTTTCGCTTTGCTATAAGCCGGTCCTGTCCTGACACATATCTCAGCAGCGCCTCCAAATGTAACCCCTTCCCCCCCCCCCTAGACTCAACGGATGTATCTAGGGTGCGTGAGGGTCGATTACATGGATGTGAGTGGTGGTGCATACCTGTGAGGAACAGGAGGGCCTGACCTTCCCGCGATGTTATGGGGGAGACAGGACCCGGGGTGAATACTCCAGAATCACACGGCACAGTAGATGAAAGTAACAGAGTCTTTATTGTACTCTCTTTAGCAGGCACGTAATAGCAGCAAAACAAGGGGATGTGAAGGAAAGGTGAAGGGGTGAGGTGGGGAAGTGGATTGGGCGCTCCCTGGTGAACCAATATTGTTGTTGGGAATACAACTAATAACACACAATATAACACCAATAGTGAAATAGTGAAAAAATAAATGTGTGTAAAAGCAGCTCAACTTCCTCTGATGGGACAGTTCCAGGTCCCAGAAGGGTAGATTGTTTCTTGGAGATGAGGAGGAGCGCAGGTAGGTGTAGCAAAATATGCAAAAAAGAATAACAAATATATAGTGCAGATGGTAAACACTGTTTAAGTAGATGTAATCTATAGAATAGAACTCACATAGATCGCAGAAAATATCACGTGTCAGAGATCCTTCTCTCTCTGACTGGAGCCCTTTAAATGGTAGCAGGGAAATCCCTCAAGGCACGGATATGTATGGATAAGAAGAAAAGCCACAATAGTGCATACTATTCCAATAATGTATTAAGCATACAAATAACACGAGTATATCACACTCACATTCGCCATGTATAAATCGGGTGGGGGAGAGAACCGCAGCTCGTTGTATAATGGTGTAGGTGTAGGCAGCTTCACAGCATTCAGGATTCTCTTCCGTGTGTGTCACGGCCGTCGCGTCACTTCCGCTATCGCGTCACGGCTGAGGGCGGAAGTTCCCAATGGAAGAGATCTAAGACCGAGTTCTGCCAGTCCTTCAGAGCTTGTTCTCTCTCTTCAAACTCTACGCGTTTCGCCAGATGCTTCGTCAGGAGTTTTAATGAGATAGGGGATGTCTCTAGGGTATTTATAGGGCCATCAATTACAAAAATCACATTTTTAACCCCCTCAGCGCTCACACATAGCGCGAGGTGCAAAAACCCAGTGCTATATACAGACAGACATATACAAAACATTCAACTTTATTACACATAATTGTTTAGTTAAAATTGGTACATATCTATAATATAATGTAATACAATATTGCCTCAGCATATAAATAAATAATTAATTAGAAGGAGAGGAAGTTGTGGGCTGGAGGAAGAGAGGAGATAAAAGATGTTAATTGCTAGTAAAATACAGGATCATGGTTAGCTAAAAAATTAGAATAGATAACGATATTATAATTTGATGGTATAAGAACCAACATAAGAAATTACAGTACAATAAAAAGCAGATGTATAATATAAAATTAAAAAGCAAAAAAAGTATACAATATTAAGATAAAAAAGCACCAATATCAATATCTATATTAAGTCCTAGGGGGGCGAGTGTTTGCATTTTGTGAATCCAATAGGTCTCTCTTTTGGCTAAACTATTTATTCTATTGCCCCCCCTCCAATGTCTGGCTACCTGTTCTATAGCCATATACCTTAATGATTTAGGATCTGAATTATGAAAATGTAAAAAATGCTTCGATAAATTGTGTGTTAAAAGCCCCTTTTTTATATTTCGGATATGTTCTAAAATTCTAATGTTCAATGGTCTAGAGGTGCGTCCTATGTACTGCAATCCACACGAGCATTGTAATAGATAAATAATAAAATCTGATTTGCAATTAATAAAATGTTCTATCTTAAAAGTCTCGCCTGTTGTTTTGCTTTTAAAATTCAGTTTTTCAGTCATTTTATATTTACAAGCAGTACATGAGTAGCACCCATAGAACCCTACAGGTTTTTCCAGCCATGTAGTGGGTTTATCTTTGGGACTAACCTTAAATGTCGTTGGTGCCAGTTTACTTTTAAGATTAGGTGCTTTTTTAAATAAAACATTAGGGGTGTCAGGGATGTGATCTTTTAAAATGGGGTCGTTCTTTAGGATATGCCAATGTTTACATATAACATTTCTAATTTCATTGGCATCTTTATTATACGGAGTAAGAAACGACATATTGAATTTAGTATTATTATTTGAATTTTTATTTTTATTTTTATTTACCAATAGATCTTTTCTCGGAACAGAATGTGTTTTTTCAATGGCTCTTTGAAGTGTGTTTTCATTATAGTTTCTATCTTTAAATCTATTAATTAAAATTTCAGACTGTTCTTGGAACATTGTGTCGTCGCTACAATTACGTTTTATCCTTCTTAGTTGTCCATAGGGGATATTTTTTATCCACTGAGGATGGTGGCAGCTCTCTTGTAGTATAAAATTATTGCTGTCCACTTTTTTAAAAAAGGTTTTTGTTTTTAAAACCATATCCTCAATAAAAATAACTAAATCTAAAAATTCAATTTCATGCCTACTCCATTTATGAGTAAATTTTATGTTACGATTATTATCCTCCAAGGCATTTAAAAATTGTGTTAGTTGTTCTTCATTCCCCTTCCAAATAAACAGCACATCATCGATGAATCTATGCCATGAGACAAGATTTGCACCCAGTCCATGGGGGGGTTCTATGAACTCCTCCTCCCAAATCCCCATGAAGATGTTTGCATAACTGGGTGCAAATCTCGTCCCCATGGCAGTACCACACTTCTGTAGATAAAATTTGTCATTGAACCAAAAATAATTTTTCTCTAAAATAAATCTTATAGCTTCTAATATAAAATCTGTCTGTTCTTTCTCTATATCTGTATCCCTGTCCAGGACTTTTCGTACCGATTCTATACCATCCTGATGATTTATCGAAGTATATAATGCAGAGACATCAGCTGTGACCAGAATATAATGTCATCTAAAATGGAACATATAAGTTCAAATGTCTTCACTAGAAGACAACAAAGAAACCATGATTTGAATTTCTCTACACACAGAATGGAATCTGCTCCGCTGAGTGAGAGAGAAATTCTAAACAGAGAATTCACTAAATTACAAGCCCTTTTGTTCAAAGATACTAGAAAATGGTTCGATATGTTATATTTAAATAAATATTTAAGCAATAAGATTATCCCTAGAGGTTTAAGGATTAAGAAGCTTCCTTCATTTGATTTGGATGATGCAGTGTTCATGAACGCCTGGGAGGGCGTTGTGGACCATGCATCATCTGAACTAATGAAACTCATTATTCTACAACACAGGAAAAGAATGGCCATTATGGACAAAGAAATAAATACCATTAAGGAAACTATAGAACCATTAATGGGCCACCCTGTGTTCAAAGAAAATGACAAAACGCTCCAAAAAAGATTAGAAAACCTGGAATCCACACTTAAAGAAAATAAGGATAGGAAATACGATCGAGATTTAGAAGACTATGCTACAGGGAATAGAAAGAATTGGGAAAAACCTAGAGGTAACATGAAGCGACATGATTCAAGTAATTTTCATAAAGAAATTCAGAAAAAGGATAATACTCATTTCTCCAAAAATGGAGCTATTCCAAAAACAACAGCACAGCCACAACATACAAATAGATATCAAACAGTTACACAAAAAACGGATATGCAATCCGTCCACATTCCCCATAGGGAAAATGTCTTTAAAAAGACCAAAGAGAGTACAAAAGAAATAACCAAACCATCGACCCAGACGAATTTTTTAGAATCAGGCCAGTTCCTAGATCTCTGGGAGATCTCAAACCGATTAGAGGAATCAAAAGTGAACATGAGCCAGAAAAAAAAAAGAAGGATAGAGGAAAAAGAGGAGGAAGAAGAGGAAGACGAAACATATTAAAGAAAACTAGTAATATGTCTGATTATAATAACATTTTTAATCTAAGTTCGTTGGAACTGGGAGAAATACAAAAGAAAGTGATCTCAAAGGGTTTAACATTTGCCCCCACTACTAAATCAAGTAATTTTCAATTATTCATAGATGCAAATTTGTTTCTACGGAAACTAACTATTCAAAGGCATTTTTTACATCAGTCAAACAATATTAATAAAAATAGTGACGAACTTTTACCTTTGAACAGAAAGAGTGATAATTGTAAACATACTGATTTAAAAAATAGATCAACCTTCTATCCCAGCCATAATAAAGGACATTTTTTAGAAGTTTTTTATCAGATGATTTTAGGAGATTTTAACAAACTTACTAAAAACTGCACTACATTTAAACATAATTTAACTAGAAATGAAAGGGAAGCTCTTGATAGTTTAATAAAGAATGAAGAAATCATTATAAAACAAGCTGATAAGGGAGGTGGGGTGGTGGTCATGGACCGTTCCTGGTATCTGGCAGAAGCCAATAGAATATTAAATGATGATAAGACATATCAGATCCTTGACCACAACCCCACTAATCCCTTCTTTAAACAGCTACAAGAACTTCTTTTAAAAGGGAAAATTTTAGGTATTTTAAATGATAATGAATTCAAATTTTTATGTAAAGAAAATTCTAAATTACCATTGTTTTATTTTTTACCAAAGATCCATAAGGACATTTTAAACCCCCCAGGCAGACCCATCATATCGGGCATAGACTCGCTGACCAATAATCTTTCCCAATATATAGACTGTTTTTTATCTAAATATGTGCCATCTTTTAAGAGCTATATTAAAGATACAACTGATATTTTAAAAATTTTAAATGATATTATATGGGAAGAACATTATATTCTGGTCACAGCTGATGTCTCTGCATTATATACTTCGATAAATCATCAGGATGGTATAGAATCGGTACGAAAAGTCCTGGACAGGGATACAGATATAGAGAAAGAACAGACAGATTTTATATTAGAAGCTATAAGATTTATTTTAGAGAAAAATTATTTTTGGTTCAATGACAAATTTTATCTACAGAAGTGTGGTACTGCCATGGGGACGAGATTTGCACCCAGTTATGCAAACATCTTCATGGGGATTTGGGAGGAGGAGTTCATAGAACCCCCCCATGGACTGGGTGCAAATCTTGTCTCATGGCATAGATTCATCGATGATGTGCTGTTTATTTGGAAGGGGAATGAAGAACAACTAACACAATTTTTAAATGCCTTGGAGGATAATAATCGTAACATAAAATTTACTCATAAATGGAGTAGGCATGAAATTGAATTTTTAGATTTAGTTATTTTTATTGAGGATATGGTTTTAAAAACAAAAACCTTTTTTAAAAAAGTGGACAGCAATAATTTTATACTACAAGAGAGCTGCCACCATCCTCAGTGGATAAAAAATATCCCCTATGGACAACTAAGAAGGATAAAACGTAATTGTAGCGACGACACAATGTTCCAAGAACAGTCTGAAATTTTAATTAATAGATTTAAAGATAGAAACTATAATGAAAACACACTTCAAAGAGCCATTGAAAAAACACATTCTGTTCCGAGAAAAGATCTATTGGTAAATAAAAATAAAAATAAAAATTCAAATAATAATACTAAATTCAATATGTCGTTTCTTACTCCGTATAATAAAGATGCCAATGAAATTAGAAATGTTATATGTAAACATTGGCATATCCTAAAGAACGACCCCATTTTAAAAGATCACATCCCTGACACCCCTAATGTTTTATTTAAAAAAGCACCTAATCTTAAAAGTAAACTGGCACCAACGACATTTAAGGTTAGTCCCAAAGATAAACCCACTACATGGCTGGAAAAACCTGTAGGGTTCTATGGGTGCTACTCATGTACTGCTTGTAAATATAAAATGACTGAAAAACTGAATTTTAAAAGCAAAACAACAGGCGAGACTTTTAAGATAGAACATTTTATTAATTGCAAATCAGATTTTATTATTTATCTATTACAATGCTCGTGTGGATTGCAGTACATAGGACGCACCTCTAGACCATTGAACATTAGAATTTTAGAACATATCCGAAATATAAAAAAGGGGCTTTTAACACACAATTTATCGAAGCATTTTTTACATTTTCATAATTCAGATCCTAAATCATTAAGGTATATGGCTATAGAACAGGTAGCCAGACATTGGAGGGGGGGCAATAGAATAAATAGTTTAGCCAAAAGAGAGACCTATTGGATTCACAAAATGCAAACACTCGCCCCCCTAGGACTTAATATAGATATTGATATTGGTGCTTTTTTATCTTAATATTGTATACTTTTTTTGCTTTTTAATTTTATATTATACATCTGCTTTTTATTGTACTGTAATTTCTTATGATGGTTCTTATACCATCAAATTATAATATCGTTATCTATTCTAATTTTTTAGCTAACCATGATCCTGTATTTTACTAGCAATTAACATCTTTTATCTCCTCTCTTCCTCCAGCCCACAACTTCCTCTCCTTCTAATTAATTATTTATTTATATGCTGAGGCAATATTGTATTACATTATATTATAGATATGTACCAATTTTAACTAAACAATTATGTGTAATAAAGTTGAATGTTTTGTATATGTCTGTCTGTATATAGCACTGGGTTTTTGCACCTCGCGCTATGTGTGAGCGCTGAGGGGGTTAAAAATGTGATTTTTGTAATTGATGGCCCTATAAATACCCTAGAGACATCCCCTATCTCATTAAAACTCCTGACGAAGCATCTGGCGAAACGCGTAGAGTTTGAAGAGAGAGAACAAGCTCTGAAGGACTGGCAGAACTCGGTCTTAGATCTCTTCCATTGGGAACTTCCGCCCTCAGCCGTGACGCGATAGCGGAAGTGACGCGACGGCCGTGACACACACGGAAGAGAATCCTGAATGCTGTGAAGCTGCCTACACCTACACCACTATACAACGAGCTGCGGTTCTCTCCCCCACCCGATTTATACATGGCGAATGTGAGTGTGATATACTCGTGTTATTTGTATGCATAATACATTATTGGAATAGTATGCACTATTGTGGCTTTTCTTCTTATCCATACATATCCGTGCCTTGAGGGATTTCCCTGCTACCATTTAAAGGGCTCCAGTCAGAGAGAGAAGGATCTCTGACACGTGATATTTTCTGCGATCTATGTGAGTTCTATTCTATAGATTACATCTACTTAAACAGTGTTTACCATCTGCACTATATATTTGTTATTCTTTTTTGCATATTTTGCTACACCTACCTGCGCTCCTCCTCATCTCCAAGAAACGTAATAGCAGCACAGCATATGGTTACACAGGTACACGGTACGCCTCCTCTTCCTCTCCCGCCAGATCGCTCTCCGCAGGATGGTCTGAAGGGTATAATTCTCCCTGCCTCCACCCGCAACCAAGGGCGCCACGGGTGGGGCTAGCTCTTCCCTCACCCCCTAAGCAGGGTGAGAGGCATTGGTCCACCTACGGATCACTAGGCCCTAATCCGCAGGAACCTAGCTACACTCTCTCTCTGTTTGTCTGACGGTCCCGCCAGACACTCCAACACTCGCAGCCTCCAGAGCATAACTCGCTACTCCTTCCTCTACTCAGGGTTCGGCAGAACTCCCTCCTCCGACTGGACTAGCCTCACACTAGCCTGAACTAGACTCTAGACTAGACTGACCTCCTGACAGGCAGGAACAGCCACTAAGTTTGGTCAGCCCCACCCCTCATGACATCAACAAGACACTCCCTCTCTGCACAGGCCGGCAGCAGAGACAGACTTGTATTAATCAAGCAGGCAGGGCTTTGCAAGGGGGAATACCCATGATTACTACTGGGGCCTGTATTGAACAGGACTTATCACAGTAGTAGGAAGATTTAGTAGCTCAGGCTGTTTACAGGGGGCTACACCTATTTGGAAGATTTCTCCCTTAAAATTAGACTTGAAATTCAAATTTTCTGTGGATTTAAATTGACACGCTTTGCAGCATTAGCAACCACAGAACCCCTTGATTTTATTGAGCCATTTACCTTTCAATTTTTCGTGGGGCAAAGCACTTGGGGCTAGTTTGTTCTTTAAGCTTTCTGATTTTTAAAAATCATGCCAGGATGGTCTGGAACTGAACCTCTTGGAACCGGATCACTTTGTATTAGTGCTTGTTCAGGATCTGTTTTATTTTTTTGGCATCCTTATTATACAGTTAGGTCCGGAAATAATTGGACACTGATACACGTTTTGTTATTTCGGCTGTGTACCAAAATAAATTCAAGTTACAGTTAAATAATGAATATGGGCTAAAAGTGCAGTCTATCAGCTTTAATTTGAGGGTATTCACATCCAAATTGGAGAAAGGGTTTAGGAATTTCATCTCTTTAATATGTAGCCCCCTCTTTTTCAAGGGCCCAAAAGTAATTGGACAATTGACGCAAAAGCTGTTTCATGGACAGGTATGGGCTATTCCTTCGTTATTTTATCATCAATTAAGCAGGTAAAAGGTCTGGAGTTGATTCCAGGTGTGGCATTCGCATTTGGAAGCTGTTGCTGTGAACCCACAACATGTGGTCAAAGGAGCTCCCAATGCAAGGGAAACAGGGCATCCTTAGGCTGCAAAAAAAAAAGAAAATCCATCAGAGAGATAGCAGGAACATTAGGAGTGGCCAAATCACCAGTTTGGTACATTCTGAGAAAAAAAGAACGCACTGGTGAGGTCTGCAACACAATAAGGCCTGGACGCCCACGGAAGACAACAGTGGTGGATGATCGTAGGATCCTTTCCATGGTAAAGAAAAACCCCTTCACAACATCCAGCCAAGTGAAGAACACTCTCCAGAAGGTGGGAATAGAATTATCCAAGTCTACCATAAAGAGAAGACTTCACAAGAGCAAATACAGAGGTTTCACCACATGGTGCAAACCATTCATAAGCCTCAAGAATAGAAAGGCCAGATTAGACTTTGCCAAACAATATCTAAAAAAGCCAGGCAGTGTGATGTGCACCGCCATGGGCACGAAATTTGCACCCAGCTATGCAAATCTTCTTATGGGAGCATGGGAAGAAGACCATATTTGGTCTATTGCAGAGCTGGGTGCGAATTTGTGCCTATGGCGTAGATATATAGATGATATTATGTTTATCTGGAAAGGTAATGAAGAAAGCCTTAAACAGTTTATTATCTATATTAATGACAACTTGCTCAATTTAAAATTTAATTGTGAATATAGTCAGGAAAAAGTTAATTTCTTGGACCTGACTATTTTCATTGAGGAAGGGACAATAAAAACAGAGACCTTCTTCAAAGGTGTAGATATAAACAATTACATATCCACCACAAGTTGTCATCATCCGAAATGGCTGCAAAATGTCCCATATGGACAGATAAGACGCATTAAAAGGAATTGTAGTAACTTAAGTACCTTTCAAAAACAATCTGTCTTTCTTCAAGAAAGGTTTTTAGAAAAAGATTACAATGATGTGATCATACAGGATGCCATTAAAAAAGTCAATGATTTGGATAGAAATGATTTATTGAGTAAGAACAAGAAGGTTAAATCAAATAAAACTTTTGAGTACTCATTTATGACAGATTACAATAGACAATCAGATAAGATTACCAAAATAATTAAAAAGCACTGGCACATTGTAAAAAATGACCCTGTGCTTGGAGAGATTGTCCCTGAAAACCCAAATGTGATCTTCAGAAAAGCCAAATCATTGAAAGATAAATTAGCCCCCAGTGCCCTACCTAAAATAACCAGTGAGGGGAACAGATGGCTAACAAAATCCAAAGGTTTTTATGGTTGTACCACATGCACTGCATGTAAATATAGACCAGAGGATAAATTTAGTTTTGTGTCAAATATCACAGGGCAAAGATACAACATAAAACAACTTTTATCATGCAAATCTAATTATGTGGTATATCTTATCACCTGTCCATGCGGATTACAATATGTGGGCCAAACAACAAGAACTATAAATATACGTATACTTGAGCATATCGGTAATGTGAGGAGAGGTGTTACTACACATCACCTGTCCAACCATTTTTTACAAAAACATAATGGGGACACATCTGGGCTCACTTTTACAGTTATAGAACAAGTGTTGACACATTGGAGAGGTGGAGACAGACAAGCTGCTCTTAAAAAAAGAGAAAGCTTCTGGATCTTCACTTTGCAAACACTTGTACCACTAGGTCTTAATGTGGATTTTGAGCTAAGTGCTTTCCTATAAAAAACTGTAATAATAAATCGTTTTAGACAATAAATTGCTTTAGACTGCAAAATGAGGTTGAAAATGCACTTATTGTGAACTAATTGTTTTTTTCCCTATTTTATTTTGAGATACAACAATCGCCGTTTCAACATATATTAGAAGTTAGATTTTGAGCGATTTTATTAGATTTTATGTCTTTTATATATTTTATATACAATTCCAAAAATAGCACAGTTGTATATTAGGCCACTTCGTGAATTTTTAGAATGGGTTTTTTATTAATAAAGATGTATTTTACTTTGAAGTGTATAAACATTGTTGTGTATTTTAAAGGTTAATTGTATAACAGTGTTGTGAAGATTGGGAGGACATATGTAGTCAATCACCAATTTACTTGCTGTCCAATAGGAGGAAAGGTCAGCATTAAGTAGAGGGTACAAATAGCATCTCTTTATGGGGTAACATCACTCCTGACGAAGCCGTCACTACGTACGGCGAAACTAGTAGAGCGTAACCCCTCGTGTGAGATCCAGAGGGAGAGAGCCTGCTGTGGAGTTCCGGTGGCGTCCGCAATACGAGTTGAAGAACCCGGAAGTGACGTATCGGCCCCCTGAAGCAGCGCAGGTCGGAGACCGGATGAGGAAGCAGCATCGTGCAGAGATCCCGAGAACGCGACTCGAGTGAACCTTCATGTGTACAAACTTGCTGTTACCTTTCCGGAATCCTGTAAGCCTCCAATTTTTATCAATGCTGGATAAATATCTACATTTTTTAAGTATTGGATTGGTGTCTCTCTTTTGGATTCCTACCTCCTATTTATGTTCCTGTGTGTATGGGTCATTAGAGATGCCCATACACAGCTAATATTTCTGATACTTAGTGATCATTAATATCTAGCCTCACTGTGCTCTTATGAGAGCTCTGCCTGTGTATGTGTATTGTTAACATATTGCACTATGCGAGTATCACTTTTTTTCCTTAGGCACTGACGCTCCCCTGATTCCTTTTCCTGTTACTTTGCGGACCGTGAAACAGTCCTTAAGGGTTTGAGTGTCTATTTATCACTTCATGCACTTTATTTTTGATTTATTTTTGATATCACTAGTCACTATATATCACTGCATGGTTTAAGTTGTGTGTTTTTTAGAGTGTATGAGCGCCATCTAGTGTTTTTTTGTATAGTGTGATGGCATGGGCATGCATGGCTTCCAATGGCACTGGGTCACTAGTGTTTATTGATGATGTGACAGAAGACAGAAGCAGCCGGATGAATTCTGAAGTGTATAGGGATATATTGTCTGCTCAGATTCAGCAAAATTCAGCGAAGTTGATTGGACGGTGCTTCACTTTACAGATGGACAATGACCCAAACATACTGGGAAAGCAACCCAGGAGTTTTTTAAGGCAAAGAAGTGGAAAATTCTGCAATGGCCGAGTCAAACCCCTGATCTCAACCCGATCAAGCATGCATTTCACTTGCTGAAGACAAAACTTAAGGCAGAAAGACCCACGAACAAACTGAAGACAGCTGTAGTAAAGGCCTGGCAAAGCATCACAAAGGAGGAAACCCAGCGTTTGGTGACGTCCATGCGTTCCAGACTTCAAGCAGTCATTGCCTGCAAAGGATTCTCGACAAAGTATTAAAAATGAACATTTTATTTATGATTGGACAAATTAACACAATTACATTTGAGCCACTGAAATAAGGGGACTGTGTAGGAAAATGGTTGCAATTCCTAAACGTTTCATACAATACTTTTGTTCAACCCCTTGAATTAAAGCTGAAAGTCTGCACTTCTATTGCATCTCGGTTGTTTCATTTCATATCCATTGTGGTGGCATACAGAGCCAAAATTATAAAAATTGTGTCAGTGTCCAATTATTTCCGGACCTAACTGTATACACTGTGTGGTATAGGTTGCCGATATATGTGTTCAGTAAAACCGGTTATTACATACTTGTGGTGTGATTACTGTTAGTATTGGGCCCTGTGCGTTGATCATCTCACTGCGCTGTCATCCCTCACAGGTGGAGGCTCTGCACCAAGGTGGACATGTGACACCCCAGGCTCGCAGTGGCGGAGGCTCAGACCTTCTGGTAGCCAGACAGGTAACGGCAGCACAGGTGGTTCCTTTATTACAGGGTAAAGGGGCTATAATTATAACACATAGGGAGGGGAGTGGGGCAGCCAACATCCCCTTACCTCGGGTTTATTTCCCTATCTGCTTCTGCTCTGTCTATATATACTGGACCTTTCTTTTTCCCGCCCAAACGCCCTAGCCACGCCCTCCCTCTGGCCTGCCCTATCACAGCACTCTGCCCACCTGCCCAACACCTGCTTCACAGCTAACTCAGTGGACACGTGTCCCACATCTGCCTGGTAACCCAAAGCTCACTTACCCGCCAAAACAGAACTAGCTCCAGAGCTGAGGGGCTTCCAGTCCAATGCCCCCCACAGTCCCGTGCCACCCCCATGCCCGTGCACCCTCAGCTAAATGCTTTTCATTCTGGGTTAGAGAGTTACAAATACAAGATAAAGTTGGGTGTGTGTCTCCTGGACTCTGACCATACATTTTGGCCTCAGATTCCGATATGAACACCTCCCTCAGCCTGGCAATGTGCTTGTGGGGAGTTAACACCAGCGCATGTGTAACAGGGATCTCTGCTATAGCGGTGTGCAAGTGTAACCAACAGGGGGAAAGGTCCTTGTGTGAGGGACCTTATATCCTAAGCCCCCTAACCTAAAAACCCTACTTTAAACCCTTACATTAACCCACTGCCATAGCCAGGGGTGAGCAAACTTTTTATGCCGAGCCCCCTTTTCATCCATGAAATTTCTCGGGCCCCTGCCTGATGTAATCAAAATCACATGAAAAATAAACCTTTATTAAACGTTATGCAATGTAAATACTAATATGTCTAAATACTTACATATTTCAACAGCTCGCACTTCAAAATTAGGCTGCGTCCACGCTGCCGCTGCGAGCGGTGACATCATTTTGCAAGCACGGGCGTGGGGTGATTGGATTGGGAGGGGGTGTGTGTGCGCATTGACTGCTGAGCGCGCTTCAAAGTACATTTTGTTTGTCTCCCCAAGTGCCAAGCTTGGGAGAGCGGATATGTGCACAAACGCAATCCATTTTTTTGGGGGGGGGGTCATTCATCCACCTCTTTGCTACCTCCCTTCCCCCCTTCATTTTCCCTTCCCTTTTTCCTTCTCCCATTCGCCTTTTCCTTCTCCCTGCTCTTGGCTTGCTGTCCCCAGTGTCACACACTCCTACCTACAGTATTATGTATTATTTATTTTTTTCCGTTTTCAATGTTGTGTTTTCACTTTTCCCCCCATTATTTCTGTACATTCATAGTGTGAGTGATACAGTGGCAGCCTACCCTTTCACTCGCAGAGGATCGCAGTGAAGCAGGTTGCCAGCGGAGAGAAGGACCACAGCGCTATTGTAGGGCAGACACCGTAAGGAGGGGCGTTTGACATCACAGCGCTGGTGCGTGCTCCTCCCCCGTACCTCCGAAGCCCCCGTGCATGCACACACACCATCACGTGGCCGCCACCTGCACTATCCTGTTCGGCCGCCCGCCCGCGCACAGCTTCTTCGGCTGCCCGTCCACGTACAGCTTTTTGCCCTCCCGCGCACACCAGGTTTCGCCGCCTGCGCCCCCCCCCCCGGGGCGCGCACACCAGTTTGCGCAACGCTGTATTGAATCACAACACCCACACATACTAAATCACAACTCACACACTCACACTCATCACACACTGCACGCACACACTCTCTCACCCTGCACACACACTCACACTTTTACCTGGGGGGGTAGTACTCCGCATGCTCCGGTCCCCCTTGTGGGGAAAACAGACAGGAGGAGGAGGGGCTGTCTGTGTGCAGAGAAGGCCCCGCAGAGAGCAGAGAAGCAGCAAGGCCCCGCAGAGAGCAGAGAAGCAGCAAGGCCCCGCCCCCACAGCAGAGAGCAGAGAAGCAGCAAGGCCCCGTCCCCACAGCAGAGAGCAGAGAAGCAGCAAGGCCCCGCCCCCAAAGCAGAGAGCAGAGAAGCAGCAAGGCCCCGCCCCCAAAGCAGAGAAGCAGCAAGGCCCCGCCCCCACAGCAGAGACGCAGCAAGTTCCCGCCCCCACAGCAGAGAGCAGAGAAGCAGCAAGGCCCCGCCCCCACAGCAGAGAGCAGAGAAGCAGCAAGGCCCCGCCGCCACAGCAGAGAGCAGAGAAGCAGCAAGGCCCCGCCCCCACAGCAGAGAGCAGAGAAGCAGCAAGGCCCCGCCCCCAGAGCAGAGAAGCAGCAAGGCCCCGCAACAAACAGAGAGCAGAAAAGCAGCAAGGCCCCGCCCCCACAGCAGAGAAGCAGCAAGGTCCAACCCCCACATCAGAGCAGCAGCAAGGTCCCGCCCCCACAGCAGACAGCAGAGAAGCAGCAAGGTTCCGCCCCCACAGCACAGAAGCATAAGGCCCTGCCCCCACAGCAGAGAAGCAGCAAGGCCATGCCCCCACAGCAGAGAAGCAGCAAGGCTCCGCTCCCGCAGCAGAGAGCAGAGAAGCAGCAAGGCCCCGCCCGCACAGCAGAGAAGCAGCAAGGCCCCACCCCCAAAGCAGAGCAGAGAAGTAACAAGGCCCCGCCCCCACAGCAGAGAGCAGAGAAGCAGCACAGAGCTTGTTCAACCACCCGTGCACAGCGTCTGCCGGCACGCCGCCTGAGCCCCCCCTAAATAATCCTGCGCCCCCCAGTTTACGCACCGCTGCCATAGACAGTAATAAACCTCACATTAGAAGTGGCCGGTGGCGGAGGGTCCGTCTGCGACCGAACACTGGTGGCCAATAGGTAGCGGCGAAACGATTCCGATTCATAGCCAAGTGAGGCTACAGACCGCTTCAGCATAATCCCACATTTTATTAGAACCAACAGCATGGAAATATAAAACAAGATAATTTTCCTTTAAATATAAGAATGATACAAATAACCTGTTATAACTTAAAAGTTATAACTTTATCCTTTTAAAATGCTCGTTTTATGCACCATAAAGTCACTTTGCATTGTGATTCAGAGTAACACAGATACTGTACACGTGTGCACTTATGTGAGCGTCTTATTCGCTGGTTATCCCTAAACATGCATGGCTTTAGAGATAGGTCTCTCCCCTGTGTGTGTCCTCTTGTGTGTGTTCAGGCTGTATAACCGACTAAATCCCTTCCCACATTCCCCACATACATGCGGTCTCTCCCCTGTGTGTGTCTTCTTGTGTGTGTTCAGGCTGGATAACACATTAAATCTCTTCCCACATTCCCCACATTCATATGGTCTCTCCCCTGTGTGTGTCCTCTTGTGCATGTTCAGGCTGGATAACTGGGTGTATCTCTTCCCACATTCTCCACATTCATGCGGTCTCTCCCCTGTGTGTGTCCTCCTGTGTGTGTAAAGGCTGAATAACCGACTAAATCCCTTCCCACATTCCCCACATACATGCGGTCTCTCCCCTGTGTGTGTCCTCTTGTGTAAGATCAGGCTGGATAAGGTACTAAATCCCTTCTCACATTCCCCACATACATGCGGTCTCTCCCCTGTGTGTGTCATCTTGTGTGTGTTCAGGCTGGATAAGGCACTAAATCCCTTCTCACATTCCCCACATACATGCGGTCTCTCCCCTGTGTGTGTCATCTTGTGTATGTCCAGGCTGGGTAAGTGACTAAATCCCTTCCCACATTCCCCACATATATACGGTCTCTCCCCTGTGTGCGTCCTCTTGTGTATGTTCAGGTGGGATACGGCACTAAATCCCTTCCCACATTCCCCACATACATGCGGTCTCTCCCCTGTGTGTGTCCTCTTGTGTGTGTTCAGGTGGGATAACACACTAAATCCCTTCCCACATTCCCCACATACATGTGGTCTCTCCCCTGTGTGTGTCATCATGTGTATTTTAAGGCTGGATAAGGTACTAAATCCCTTCCCACATTCCCCACATACATGCGGTCTCTCCCCTGTGTGTGTCCTCTTGTGTCTGTTCATGTTGGATAACACACTAAATCCCTTCCCACATTCCCCACATACATGCGGTCTCTCCCCTGTGTGTGTCATCTTGTGTGTGTCCAGGCAGGATAAGTGACTAAATCCCTTCCCACATTCCCCACATACATGCGGTCTCTCCCCTGTGTGTGTCCTCTTGTGTCTGTTCAGGCTGGATAACACACTAAATCTCTTCCCACATTCCCCACATGCATGCAGTCTCTCCCCTGCGTGTGTCATCTTGTGTGTGTCCAGGCTGGATAAGTCACTAAATCCCTTCCCACATTCCCCACATACATGCGGTCTCTCCCTTGTTTGGGTCCTCTTGTCTAGGTTCTGGTCTGATAACCAAGTCAGATTCTTCCCACTTGAGCCAAGATCTTTTCCTGTGGCACCTTCTTATTCAAAACAATATATATTAGAAGCAGTTACATTGTTTAATAATTGCCTTGACTTGTTGAAAGTTGCATTTTCTGTCATATTCATTGGAATGTTGCAAGATTGTTCTGTCCTCGTCTTTTCCATATACTCATTTGGGTGTTTGGACTTCAGATGTGTGAGGAGGTAATCCTGACTGCTAAAAGCAACCTTGCAGTCTTGGCATGGGTGGAATATCGGTGCTATCGGAACTAGACAAGAGACAAAAAAGTCACAGTTACACAAACTGTCTTACAGAAGGCCATGCAGGAGAGGTAAGTTGGAATATCACAAACAGTTCAGGATGAAAGTAAACTGTAGATGTACATTGTACAAAGGAAGGGTTTAGCACAACATGTGCAGCATTAGGGCCGGGAGAGCAGATGCAGTGGATCCTACATTTAAGGTAAATCTAAAGATTTAAAGATTTTTTTTAAAAAGCTCACTTGCTGGAAAACACCAATTAAAATGGCAGAAATCTTGTCAAATCCATTGATACATAAAAGGGATTCTTCCCCCCCCCCTTTTTTTTAATGTTATACGCTTATTATCCCTATTGCACCTCAGTTTATATCTATACTTACTAGGCTGATGCGGGAGTACCTACACCCCCACCTCCCCCCCTACATCTTTTACACCCGCACCTCTCCCCCTCTATTACCATTGCAACAAGACGCCATGTGACATCGGTTGTGCTTGAAGCAGGGCGGCAGAACGTAGGTGGCCGTTCTGCGCCCCTAGGACACCACCTAGGTTCGCCTAATGGACAGGCCGGCCCTGGGGGCGATGCAAACAAAAACGATGCCCAATTGTGGAATTTGATTAAAAAAAGGAATGCGATTCCCTCCCTTTAAGGTGACGCCCCAGCACCCAAGAAATGGCATTCAGCACATGGTACATCCACCAACTCCCTTCATTACCTTAGCGGTTAGCCACTGAGGTAATGAAGGGGGGTTATTAATGTATTTTAATATTGGTAATGTGTTTATTTATTACTGGTGTAGCCCTGGTTTTGGGCTATTATTCTGTCCTCTTCCTGCGCAGTAATCCCTGGTAAGGGCAGGTTTGCCAGGAGTAATCATGAGTTTTCCCCACACCCATGCTGTGCAGTGAGGCAGTGAAGATAGTGTCATCAGGCTCTGTGTCCAATCACAGTGACACAGGGGTGGTGCCTATAACTACTTATTGCATAGAATTTCCTGAATTTAGTAGTTCCTCTCCCCCTTGAGAGAAGGATAGTCTACCCCAGTGAGCTGCCAGGGCTCTGGCAGGCTTTGCGGCCCTCCCTCTGGGAGAGGTGGGAGGCTATTCCTTTTACTCCACCAGGGAGTAAGAGAACAGCTAGGACAGCTTCTAGGGCCCTGACTAGGAATGATTGTCCAGGGACTTCCTTCGGGTGACAACCCACTGATGTGCGGCTGAGTGACCTGGCTGCAAGATGGGCAGTCTAGAAATGTGTGGGAGGATGGTGCTCAAATATAAGTGTAGATCATGCAGTATATAAAAGTTTATATGAAGTGGTTAACTGGAACCAATCATGGTATATAACAGTCCATAAGAATATACATTCCATCCAAAGTGATAATCAGTGGGTTTATGTCTAAAATGTATGTTAAATTGTATTATTTTGTTTTAAACGTGTATATATTTTGTTAATGTTTAAAACCACATTTGTCTAATAGGGATATTGGGCATTCGCCTAGAAGGGGGGGGGGGGAGGTAGGGGACATGGGTGATGGCAGTAGTTGCCCCGGGGAGGGTGGTTAGGCTTTCCATGGGAGGTTTGGTGTGGTGGTCAGAGGGGTAATTACCTTAGCGGCTAGCATGGCAATTTCTTTACTGGCCACTTCAATAAAATTACTGCCATCTCGAACGGTTTGGCAAGACCCCATGGAATGGTTTGTCATTTGTGTTATCACGTTTTTTTTAAAGGATGTGACAGCATAAAGGGAGGGAAGCACGCCAATCAGGAAGGCTTTGCTTCTCTCCCTTTAAAATGACGTCACCAGAAAAAAAATGGCTGGCAGATATATACCACTTTTTTTTCTAAATCCTACTGCAAATCCCATCTTGCCACCCAGAGCCGCCAACAGAAATCTGGGTGCCCAGGACAAATGCAAGGAGCAACCCCCGCCCCCCCTCCACCCCCCGTTCGACAAATCCGGTTCCCCGCACGCCCCGGGCGACTGGATTTGACATTGTGGCGACCTCCTATTGGCCCAAGCAGCGCACGTGGTTTGTTTTTTAAATAATCCCTGCTCGCGCTGGAAAATAATAATAATAAATAAATCCTATTTGATTGGTGTGCACACTGACAAATTGTTTTTTTTGTCACGCATCCAGGCGCTATATGAGCTCGCATGGAAGTGGCCTTCCTTTTCAAGCTTCATCCTTCGTGAGCACGTAAGTACTCTCCCATACCCCCGCGCGGCTCTCCCTTGTCTCTCCCCCCCCCCCCGCGGCGGCTCTCCGTTGTCCCCTCCCCCCGCGGCGGCTCTCCGTTGTCGTCTCCCCCCCCCCCCCCCTGCGGCAGACACAGTCAGTCAGACACAGCCAGTCAGTCAGTCAGACACAGCCAGTCAGTCAGACACAGCCAGTCAGTCAGTCAGACACAGCCAGTCAGTCAGACACAGTCAGTCAGACACAGCTAGTCAGTCAGTCAGACACAGCCAGTCAGTCAGACACAGCAAGTCAGTCAGTCAGACACAGCCAGTCAGTCAGTCAGACACAGCAAGTCAGTCAGACACAGTCAGTCAGACACAGCTAGTCAGTCAGTCAGACACAGCCAGTCAGTCAGACACAGCAAGTCAGTCAGTCAGACACAGCCAGTCAGTCAGTCAGACACAGCAAGTCAGTCAGTCAGACACAGCCAGTCAGTCAGACACAGCCAGTCAGTCAGTCAGACACAGCCAGTCAGTCAGACACAGTCAGTCAGACACAGCTAGTCAGTCAGTCAGACACAGCCAGTCAGTCAGACACAGCAAGTCAGTCAGTCAGACACAGCCAGTCAGTCAGTCAGTCAGACACAGCAAGTCAGTCAGTCAGACACAGCCAGTCAGTCAGTCAGTCAGTCAGACACAGCAAGTCAGTCAGTCAGACACAGCCAGTCAGACACAGTCAGTCAGTCAGTAAGACACAGCCAGTCAGTCAGTCAGTCAGACACAGCAAGTCAGTCAGTCAGACACAGCCAGTCAGACACAGCCAGTCAGTCAGTAAGACACAGCCAGTCAGTCAGTAAGACACAGCCAGTCAGTCAGTCAGACACAGCCAGTCAGTCAGACACAGCCAGTCAGTCAGACACAGCCAGTCAGCCAGCCACAGCCAGTCAGCCACAGCCAGTCAGCCAGTCAGACACAGCCAGTCAGTCAGACACAGCCAGTCAGTCAGTCAGACACAGCCAGTCAGACACAGCCAGTCAGCCACAGCCAGTCAGACACAGCCAGTCAGTCAGACACAGCCAGTCAGTCAGACACAGCCAGTCAGACACAGGTCAGTCAGACATAGGTCAGTCAGTGACACACACACCGTCAGTCAGTGACACACACACCGTCAGTCAGTGACACACACACTAATTGTAAAATAAGGTAATACAATAAATACATTTATGTCAAAAACTAATGTTCTTACTAGGAATTTATTTTATTTATTTATTAGGGCTAGGCCCGGGGCGAGCAGATTTTTTGGTTCGGCGAGTAGATTTTGGGGTGATTTGTCGACCACTGTATACACACACACGTTATGGTGAGTAAAAAAAAAGTGACAAAAACCCGCCACAGCAAAGCATATAGCAAATGGAAATATAACTGTATGCTCATTTGCATGCCATAGGCAGGTCTGAAACCCCCCCTTACACCATTATCACCCAGCACACAGCACTTCCACTGCAGCAAGGGATTATGGGAAATGACATGCAAATGAGCACACAGTGCCACTTTTTGCTTCAAAACCATTTTATACATGGTTCCCTATAGGCAGTGTTCGACAATTATATACATTTACACGCCCGGGGCGTGTGGATTTAACCCCCGGGCGAGTAAATATTGGCACAAGCAGCACACGTGTATTTTTAAAATTTCCCGCGCTCGCGCTGCTGTTTTTCCCGCGCTCGCGCTGGAGAAAAAAAAAAAAAAGCCGGCTCTCTGAGCAGTGCCTTCGCTCCTCCCCCGCCTCTCAGCAACTTTCCCTCCTCAGCTCTTCCACTCCTCCCCCTTCCGCCAGCCACCCCTTCCATGCCTGTCTGCCTCAGGCCCCTGCAGGGCCATCTGTCCCCCCTCCCCTCACCGGAGCCTCTCCCTGCTCTAAGCAGGGGAAATCCCCTCACCGGAGCCTCTCCCTGCTCTAAGCAGGGGAAATCCCCTAACCGCTGCAGGGGAAATCCCCTCACCGGAGCCTCTCCCTGCTCTAAGCAGGGGAAATCCCCTCACCGGAGCCTCTCCCTGCTCTAAGCAGGGGAAATCCCCTCACTGGAGCCTCTCCCTGCTCTAAGCAGGGGAAATCCCTACCGGCCCTTCTCCATTCTCAGGGAATACTGCGGCGTCCGCCTCTGGAGGGGGCGCGGCCCCTTGCAGAGGCCCTTCTGCCGTGCGGAGGCCCCCTCTGCCATGTGCGACCCCCCTGCCTTCCAGAGGCCCTCCTGCCGTGCGGAGGCCCCCGCTGCAATGTGCGACCCCCTGCCTTGCGGGTGAGTGTTTGTGTGTGTGAGTGACAGACTGTGTGTGTGTGAGTGACAGACTGTGTGTGTGTGTGTGTGTGTGAGTTTGTCTGAGTGAGAGTGGGTGTCTGTGTGTCTGTGAGTGTGTCACCCTCTCTGTGTTACCCTCTCCCTGTGTCACCCTCTCCCTCTCCCTGTGTCACCGTCTCCCTGTGTCACCCTCTCCCTGTGTCACCCTCTCCGTGTCACCCTCTCTCTCTCCCTGTGTCACCCTCTCCCTCTCCGTGTCACCCTCTCCCTCTCTCTCCCTGTGTCACCCTCTCCCTCTCCCTGTGTCACCCTCTCCCTCTCTCCCTGTCACCCTCTCCCTGTGTCACCCTCTCCCTGTGTCACCCTCTCTCTCTCCCTGTGTCACCCTCTCCCTGTCACCCTCTCCCTCCCTCTCCCTGTGTCACCCTCCCTCTCCCTGTGTCACCCTCCCTCTCCCTGTGTCTCCCTCTCCCTGTGTCACCCTCTCCCTCTCCCTGTGTCACCCTCTCCCTCTCCCTGTGTCACCCTCCCCCTCTCCCTGTCACCCTCCCTCTCCCTGTCACCCTCCCTCTCCCTGTGTCACCCTCCCACTCCCTGTGTCACCCTCTCCCTGTGTCACCCTCTCCCTCTCTCCCTGTGTCACCCTCTCCGTGTCACCCTCCCTCTCCCTGTGTCACCCTCCCTCTCCCTGTGTCACCCTCTCCCTCTCCCTGTGTCACCCTCTCCCTCTCCCTGTGTTACCCTCTCCCTGTGTCACCCTCTCCCTCTCCCTGTGTCACCCTCCCTCTCCCTGTCACCCTCCCTCTCCGTCACCCTCCCTCTCCCTGTGTCACCCACCCTCTCCGTGTCGCCCTCTCCCTGTGTCGCCCTCTCCCTCTCTCTGTCACCCTCTCTCCGTCACCCTCTCCCTCTCTGTCACCCTCTCCCTCTCTCTGTCACCCTCTCCCTCTCTCTGTCACCCTCTCCCTCTCTCTGTCGCACTCTCTTCTTCGCTCTCTCTGTCGCACTCTCTCTTTGTCTCTCATTCTCTCAGTGTGTGTGTCTCTCATTCTCTCTCTTTCTCTGTGTGTCTCTCTTTCTGTGTGTGTGTGTGTGTGTGTGTGTGTGTGTGTGTGTGTGTGTGTGTGTGCCGCTCTCTGTGTGTGTGTGGGTGTGTGTCTGTCTGTCTGTCTCTCTCTGTGAAGCGCCGACGTCAAGACACTGGTTAAGGGGTTCAGGAAACTAGTCATTCACATCTGGCTTTTATTTCTAGATCCGACACTTACACACACACACACACACACACACACAACTAATTGTAGTATAATGTAATACAATAAATACATTTATGTCAAAAACGAATGTTGTTCTGACTAGGAATTTATTAAATGTATTTTATTTATATATTTTATTTTAAAGCGGGGTTGGGGGCGGGACTAGGGGCGGAGTTGGGGGCGGGACTAGGGGCGGAGTTGGGGGCAGGACTAGGTGGCGAGTAGATTTTTTGGTTGGGCGAGTAGATTTTTGGGTGATTTGTCGAACACTGCCTATAGGCTTAAGCTTGCTGCATGGTCACAGCTTTAAGCACAGCCAGGGTTAAGATGCATAGCCAGTAACCCCACCCACAGACAGCTGTTTCAACCTTAAGGCCTCAGACATAGTGCACGGAGCGTCGCTGAGCAGTGCTCTCGCTTGCTGACGCTCGCGCTACCAGGAGCTTTTTGCTGTCCTGACAGAGGAGACAGCAAGCGCGCTTGGGAGGCGGGTATCACTGTGTGTGTGTGTGTCACTTGGTAGCTGTCAGTGTGTGTGTGTGTGTGTGTCACTTTGAAGTGTTCTGTGTGTAACGGTTTTTCTGGACTGGCCTGACCCACCCAATCTCATATTGGCCCCTGTGGTCTAACCAGTCCCCATTACATGGTAGTGTCTGGTGGTGCACCTGTTGGCAACAGGACTCCTGAGTCTCCTGCATGATGGTGTGTGGGGATTTGCCAACTCAGACAGGCAGCTGAGGTAGTGTGCTGAGTCCTACCTATATCCAGTGCAGCGCCTCCACCTCATCAGGATCCCGGCGTCCGCTGGGGGATGATTCTGATGAGGAACTCCTCTGTGGTGCTCCTCTCTGTGCAATGACTCCACACTTACACACGAGAGGGTCTTTGATCAGATGCATCTTTATTAGTACGGTGGGCCAGCTGCCCTCCGCAGTGGGGTGTATTTAGCCCTCCATTGTTCACCGTACTTCCCTTTGAAAGGTATTGTCCTCCTTAATTAGGGATTCCCTATCCCCGTAGGGATACCTATTCTGTGCCAGGTCGCTGGTCACAGTCTCATTATTCAGCTGCTTATAACATAATCACTCTTCACTCCTTCCAGAACTGAGAAGAACCTATTACCTAATCCTAACTTTTGATCAGTGCTGTGCCTTATGTATCCTCTGGGGGCTGGCACAACTCTGACATCACTAACCATGGAGTCAGAGCCTGTGACCACTCCCATCCATACACAGGGCACCTCACCAGGGTGAGGGCAAACCTCCATGATTACTGCTGGCATGCCCATAACTTACCAGGCCTTACTGTCAGCAGGAGAGATGACTGCAACCATTTTACAGCATGGTTACATTCTCCCCCCGGCTGGGACCTAAATTTGAAGTACTTTTCTCCAGGAAGCACTGTAAAATGGAAACACACATAATCAGTGAACATATAACATCAGTGAAATAAACATTGCGCCAAGCACGCCCCGTCCAGCAGCCGCGAACTCGCACAACAAAATACCCTGTACCACCTAATAATAGTGACTAGGGTCTGGCTTTTTAACTTCCCGACCACCCATGTCCAGGACAGTTATATAGTAGTGGCGTGGCAATCCCCTCTCGGGTCTATATATTACCCTGTGTTTATGAATATTCCTGCCAATACTCCATACCCTCATCAGGTGCTCTATCCTATCCTCGGCCTTACGACCCGTTATCGCGCCCCCCTTATTCACCATGTACATCTCAATGGTTTCCCTATTCTCCTCAATCTCCTCCATAAGGGGTTCAGGGACATACAGGTACTCCAACCCGTGGGACGCCTTGTACTTGGCAATAATGGCCCTCTCGGCCCGGCTGCTCCTGGTTAGCTCAGCATTCCCTGCCCGTCCGGTCAGCACCCATGATAGGGGTTCATCAGGGTCTACTGGGTCTGATAGGATGTCAGGACCCATAGGCTCTATTTCCTTGCGCTCAATTTTGAACCACCTCTCTTGTAGCTCCCTATCCCTCTGCGCGGGTGTGAACTCTCCTACTGGCCACCAGTAATCTACTATATCCTCCCTTCGGATAAGGAATCGCGTACGATCCATCCAGGCCACATAGCCCTCAAATAAGGGGGCCCCCCACCGGGTCTCCTTATATTTATCGGAGTCCATGGAATCACCTTCCTCCGTATCCCCCCATGAAAATATCCCCTTCTTTCGGAGCGCGATTTAGACCATTGATATGATCCCGGTGCCTTTCCCTCTGACGGCTCGGGTACATTAGGCACCCACCGGTCCACCGCTGCCTTACCCAGTTGCCATCCACCCCTGGAAACACCCTCCGAAACATAACTGCTCAGTCTCTCCCCAGTCCGTTCCTCATCCACCCCCAAGGACACCTCCAACACCTCCAAACTAGGCGGGGATCCCCGGGGACAAGTGGCTGGGGCAAGGGCCTTATCAAGGGCGTGGGGTTGGGCATAGGGGCAAGCGATCGGCCGCCACGGGGTTACGACCCGTTCCCGGCTGTCAGACGACTGTTCGGTAGACGGGGCCTCACCCTTCTCAGTCCGCCGCTCGGCCTGCCAGCTCCGTGTCTTTCGTGGTGATCGGGAACATCCACCCGATCGCCGAAGCATAGACTCTCCTCTACCGGACGCTCCGCTGCCTCTGCCGGAAGTAACGTCCTCACTGGACCCGGATGTGCCGCCATCTTGGGTGGGACCCCCACGCGGGATCTCTTCCTCCACGATAACATCCGGAAGCTCTCTCGTCGTCCCTTCACGTACCGCCTGGGCCTGGCACGGCCCTTCCTCTGCAACACCGGCGATCGGAGCTAGGTAAGTACAAGGGCTGCTCTTACCACTCCGCAGGGGGGTAGGCGTATCGCGCCCGCTGCCACTGGATCCGCCGGTCCCCGGAACGGAAGGACTCCGCCTCTCGACTCGCCGATCCACGGGTGACACCCGATTCTCCTTACCGCTACTCACTGCAAGGGGTGTCTCCCTCCCTTTCTCCGTACTGGAGGCCGCCTTGATCCCAGACTGGGACCCAGATAGTTCTCGGAGATCCTCATCGGAGGAGTCCCCTTTCACCGGCTTAGGGGTCACCAATCATGGCGACCGCCTTCTGCTCTCTCGGTCGGTGTACTGCCCGACCGCTTCTTTTTTTCCTGACCCAACCGATGGAATCGGCTCCGATCCCCATTCTCCGGGATCAGCACTGTTAAGCCACAGTGCACCAGGGGACTCGGCGGACAGCCTAGCCGTATCCCCCGGGGGGTCACTGACTTGAATTGGCACGAAGGTAGGCATCGGCCACAGATATTGAGTCCCACATTGTGGACAGCGCGACGCCGTGCCCACAGTGCCTCCGGGCAGTCTGCATTGCAAGCAGAGCCCCACCACCGTCTCAGTGTTTGCCACCCTGATCACCAGTACCCCGCCAGGCACTGCATAGGGCTGCGTGGACACCATCGTGGTCACAGTAGAGGAGCAGGCCATGGTTCTAGTGGGAGCCACTTTTAGCACTGGTCTGTCCTTGGAGCTGGTTCCTCGCGAGTGACCAACAGAAGTTGAGGCGCCAGCCACTCCCTGGTTTAGCTCCTCCTTGCTCTGACAACTGGAACCCGCCCCCGGTGGTAGCAATTATGGGCGGGTCCCACAAGGGAATAGGATATCCTTTAATTAAAGCCGTACCCCTTTCAGTCCTAGTGGGCGCGGTCACAGCTTTCGCGCCCTTATCCCCAACAGGGTGGGGTTCTTCTTTTGCCGCCAATTCCAGCCGTTTCCTTTCAGCTGCTTTGCGTGCAAAGTATCCCTCCTTTTTGCCCACCACTCCAGCGGCCGGAACTGCTTCAGGTAGTTGCGCCGTCAGTGCACCAATTCCTTGGCTCACCGGATTCATGCCCACGGGGCATAGTTGGAAGCCACTCCCCCTGGTTGAGATCAGGGGAGGGTCCCACAGACTAATCGGTTGGCTCAACACTGGGGCTGAGCTGGTCACTGTCCATGAGGGCGCGGCTGCAGCTTTCGCGCCATATACCCCATCAGGGCGGGGTTTTCCTGTTGGCGCCACTCCTGGCCAACTCTCTGCAAGTCCCGCATTTGCAGAATTCTCTGCAACTGGCACACGCGGTCTCCCAGGAAGGCTGGAGCCGCCATTTTGAAAGTCCTGTTCTCCAGATACAATTGCAATGTCCTCGCTACTATCATTCAGGGTAGCACCCCGCGGTCCTAGGCAGGACCAAAACGGTGCGGCCACAGCTTTCGTTCCACTCCATAGCAGGCTTGTGAAAGACATGTCAGCAACAGCTTGCTCTTCAGTGGGGCGCACGCCACGTGTGCTCTCCCCATCAGCCTCCAGTCGCCATTTTGGACTATCCGCACCGCGCGGATCCTCCATTCTTGCGGTCGACATTCTCTCGTAGCAGTTATCGTACATGGGGCTCCTCTCTGCGGGGCAGCCACCACACCGGTACAATAAAGATTGCCCTGATGCACCACCTTGTGTACCTAATGTAGGCTGGACTCGTGTTGCACTACCTCAGGCTAGGCTCACTCTCTCAGTGTCTGCTGTATCTCCTTCCTCCCAGTCTGTGCTCCCTTCGGTAAGTGGTCTGGAATGGGCTAGAGTACTCTGGCTCTCCCATGCAGTACTTGGGCGTCTACCTCTCTTGGTCAGCCTAGCGCAGACCCTCTCCAGGATTCCTGACCACGTTAACAGGCTATCCCTTTAGGCATCCTACCAACTAGCACTGCCTCAAGGCTACTAGGACAGCTATAGCCCGGCTCCAAACCCACTAACTCCTTTCAGGCCCCTAGGTCGTCCCTGCGAACTGACAACTCCATCAGCCCCCTGACTACCCCTAGGTCCATCCCAATGCAGCACAAAGTGGCAGCAGACACTTCTCCCTGTTTCCCAGTGCGCCTAGCAAAAGCCTGTCCTGTTGACAGGTCTACTTCTCTCAGCAGCGCCTCCAAATGTAACAGTTTTTCTGGACAGGCCTGACCCACCCAATCTCATATTGGCCCCTGTGGTCTAACCAATCCCCATTACATGGTAGTGTCTGGTGGTGCACCTGTTGGCAACAGGACTCCTGAGTCTCCCGCATGATGGTGTGTGGGGATTTGCCAACTCAGACAGGCAGCTGAGGTAGGGTGCTGAGTCCTACCTATATCCAGTGCAGCGCCTCCACCTCATCAGGATCCCGGCGTCCGCTGGGGGATGATTCTGATGAGGAACTCCTCTGTGGTGCTTCTCTCTGTGCAATGACTCCACACTTACACACGAGAGGGTCTTTGATCAGATGCATCTTTATTAGTACGGTGGGCCAGCTGCCCTCCGCAATGGGGTGTATTTAGCCCTCCATTGTTCACCGTACTTCCCTTTGAAAGGTATTGTCCTCCTTAATTAGGGATTCCCTATCCCCGTAGGGATACCTATTCTGTGCCAGGTCCCTGGTCACAGTCTCATTATTCAGCTGCTTATAACATAATCACTCTTCACTCCTTCCAGAACTGAGAAGAACCTATTACCTAATCCTAACTTTTGATCAGTGCTGTGCCTTATGTATCCTCTGGGGGCTGGCACAACTCTGACATCACTAACCATGGAGTCAGAGCCTGTGACCACTCCCATCCATACACAGGGCACCTCACCAGGGTGTGAGGGCAAACCTCCATGATTACTGCTGGCATGCCCATAACTTACCAGGCCTTACTGTCAGCAGGAGAGATGACTGCAACCATTTTACAGCATGGTTACATGTGTGTTTGTGTGTCACTGGGGAACGTGTGTGTGTGTGTGTGTGTATATTATATAATATTTTAAAAATTAAAAAAAAAAAAGACATGTGGTGAGAATAAATTATTTATTAACATTGTGCAACTTTGATAAATATATTCACGCACGCACACACACACACACACACACACACACACATTATATATATATATATATATATATATATATATATACACACACACAATGCACACACACACACACACATATATATATATATATACGTACACACACACACATTTTATATACACACTCACACATATATATATATATTGTGGCAGGATGGCCGTGGTAAGTGAGGAGACAACACGTCTTTTCCGGTGAAATAATGCTGTTGGGTTTATTTGTCCAAAAACGGTAACTAAACAATGGGTACACTGTCCCTTTAAAATTGAAATGAAACCAAAACCTAACCCCGGTCGGGGTACTAGCTAAACAAAAGTGCAGGCTAACTATCTGGCTGGCTAGCTAACCTATTCCAGCCCATAAAGTACAGTAAACGCAGTTGGCTCCTTACCTGGGAGCTTTATTCTTCCCTCTTGGGACAGGATCGCTTTGGGCAGCTTGTGGCTGTCTTAACACTTCTCTGTCTTCTCTCTATGCCTCAGAGAGAGAGACTGCCGCCCCAGAGGCATTTCCTCTTCCTGTTTTTAAAGCAGGTAAAGGAGCTTTATTCAAATCACCTGTGGTCTGCTTGACAAGCTGAGTTAACCCCTCGTTTACTGGATAGCATGCATACTGCCATCTCCTATTCACATATACGGAGTCAATGACCCTGTCACATATCCCCCTTCCCAGCGTAACGTTACCGAGTGGAGCGGCCCGTGCACCGAGACTGTGCACCCTAGAGAGTGCATCAGCATTACCGTGCAGTATGCCTGGCCGATGTTGGATCGTAAAGTTAAAAGGTTGCAACGACAGGAACCAACGGGTAACTCTCGAGTTCTTTTCTTTATTTCTGTGCATCCACTGTAGTGGTGCGTGATCTGTTACGAGTGTAAATGACCTGCTTAAAAGGTAATATTTCAATGTGTCTGTTGCCCACTTTACGGCCAAACACTCTTTTTCTACTGTGGCATATCTTTGTTCGCGGGGACACAATTTGTGACTTAAATAGAGGACCGGGTGTTCCTCTTCTCCTACAAACTGGGACAGTACTGCTCCGAGACCTACTTCGGAGGCGTCCGTTTGTAAAAAAAACTCCTTTTTAAAGTCCGGGGCTACCAAGACTGGGTGACTACAGAGCGTTGTGCGTAGGTCTACAAATGCGGTCTCCGCATTACTGTTCCATTTTACAACATCAGGTGCCTTTGCCTTTACTAGATCTGAAAGTTGTGCAGCCCGGGTTGCAAAATGGGGTATAAATCGCCTGTAGTAACCTACAATGCCCAGAAACGTCCTAACCTGTTTCTTTTTAAGGGGACGGGGCCAACTCTCAATGGCTTCAACTTTATTGAGCTGGGGTTTTACTGTCCCCCTTCCCACAACATAGCCAAGATATTTTGCCTTTGCTAGGCCGACTGAACATTTAGCTGGATTGGCTGTAAGACCCGCCTCCCGAAAGGTTCTTAACACTGCTTCAACCTTTCCTAGATGTGAGTCCCAAACTGGACTATGAATTACCACATCGTCTAAGTACGCTGAGGCGTAGTTCGAGTGTGGGTGTAGCAATTTATTCATCAACCTTTGGAAGGTTGCAGGCGCCCCATGAAGACCAAAGGGTAAAACAGTGTACTGAAATAGACCATCAGGTGTGGAGAAGGCCGTTTTCTCTTTTGCTGACCTTGTTAAGGGGATCTGCCAATAACCCTTTGTAAGATCTAAAGTGGTTAGAAAATGAGCCCTCGCCAACTTCTCAATTAACTCGTTTACCCGTGGCATAGGATAGGCATCAAACTTCGAGACTTCATTTACCTTTCTAAAGTCGTTACAGAACCATATTGTCCCATCTGGCTTAGGTACCAAGACAATAGGGCTGGACCATTGACTATGGGACTCCTCAATTATGCCTAGATCTAGCATTTTCTTTACCTCCGACTGAATAGCCCCTCTTCTAGCTTCTGGGATTCTATAAGGTCTTATCTTAATGACTACCCCTGGCTTGGTGATGATATCATGAGAAATCATCCTAGTTTTCCCTGGTACGCTGGAAAAGACATCTCTGTTCCTTTTCACCAAATCTACAGCTTCTCTGTGTTGTTCAGGCGTAAGTTCTGCCGATATTTGAACAAGTGGTTCCTCCCCTTTCCTGGATTCGTTAGCTACTACCGACAGGCATACCTCTCTATCCTTCCAGGATTTTAATAGATTTATGTGATAGATTTGCTCTACCTTCCTCCGGTCTGGCTGTCGAATTTTATAATTCACCGGGCCGACCTGTTCTAGAACCTCATATGGCCCCTGCCAATGTGATAACAGCTTGCTTTCGGCCGTGGGAACAAGGACCATTACTCGGTCCCCTGGTCGGAAGTTGCGAACCGTAGCCTGTCTGTTGTAAAGGTTCCGTTGGGCCCTCTGTGCCTCTTCTAGATGCTGTCTGACTATGGGGGTATTATGCGCAATACGGTCTTTCAAATCTTCCACAAATTGGACGACATTTTTCCCTGGCACAGCTTGTTGCTCCCACTCTTCTTTGAGGCTATCCAGAATCCCTCTTGGGCGTCTCCCATACAGGAGTTCAAATGGGGAAAACCCCGTAGAGGCCTGTGGTACCTCTCGGATAGCAAACAAGAGATAAGGCAACAAGGTGTCCCAGTTCTTCCCATCACTAGCGACTACCTTTCTCAACATCATCTTCAACGTCTTATTGAATCGTTCTACCAGTCCGTCCGTTTGTGGATGGTACACAGAGGTTCTTAGGAACTGTATTTTTAGCTCTACACATAAGTCTCGCATAAGTTTAGATGTAAACGGGGTACCCTGATCTGTCAGAATTTCTTTCGGTATCCCGAGTCGGGAAAACACCTGTAACTATTCCTTAGCTATAGCTTTGGAGGAAGTGTTACGTAAAGGTAGTGCCTCTGGATATCGAGTGGCATAGTCTAGGATCACCAGAATGTACTGATGACCCTTGGCAGATTTCTCCAAGGGACCCACTATATCCATGGCAATCCTCTCAAATGGGACCTCAATAATAGGCATAGGGATCAATGGGGCCCTCAAACGTGGTCGGGGGGCTGTCAACTGACACTCGGGACAAGAGGCACAGAATCTCTTTACTGCATTATATATCCCTGACCAGTAAAACCTTTTTTTTTTTTTTTTTTAAACTTTCTTTTATTGGGTTTTTCAATGATAGTACATGCCAGTATCACAGTAATGTCAATTGTTTTTCATTGTAACGTACAACATCAAAACAAACATGGGGGGGGGAGACTTGAGAGGGGGTGGTAAGGGGGGGTTAGGGGGGAGGGCATAGGGTGACTGGATGGAGTATAGACTCTTCCGCGTATTCCCTTAGGCCTGGCTCTTTTCTGTGTGTTCTTTACTATCTCGTCTAACGTCCCACCTAGTTTAATAATCAGGGAAAGGGATATTTCTCCTTAATTGATCCTGTCCGTCAGGTTCTCTATTGTTCTGTCTCCGGTGTGTCTGTTCCGCCGTCGAAGGAGAACCCACCTGCCACTATCAAAGCCAGATGGCGGCATTGCTCATCCCTGGGATATCGGTCTGTGCCAGCCATAATGACCAGACTTTTTGGAAATTTGGGCCAGTGTCGTTGACTAGACTTGTCAACTTTTCCATCTGGCAAGCGAACCAGATTCTATTCCGAATTTTATCTATTGATGGAATTGCATCCTGATTCCACAATGCTGCGGTCTCGCACCTCATCGCCGTAGCAAAATGTGCTATAAGTTTGTTTCCCGATCTAGACACCTCTTCTGTGGGCTTACCTAGTAGGAAAACCCAAGGATCTAGTTGAATTTTGAGGCCCAAGAAGACCTTTTGTAGCCAATCTCTAATTTGAGTCCAAACGGGAATGATTCGCGGACAAGACCACAGCATGTGTACCAGATCTCCCCGTTCCCCGCACTTCCTAGGACAGAGCGGGGAAGCGCCCGCCACAAATTTTGCCAGTCTAACTGGGGTGAGGTACCACCGTAATAATACTTTATATGCGTTCTCCTTCAGCGTCGTACAGATCGAACTGCTAGCCGCAGCTTTAAAAATTGCTTCCCAGTCTTTGTCTTCTAGCGGTCCATTCAGATCAGTCTCCCATTGTGTCATGAAGCTTGGTCTGTGTGTGTCACCGGAGTCTGTGTTGGCCACCACTTTGTACAGAGCAGAGATGAGTCCCCGTGTATCGGTTCCCCGATCACAGAGCTTTTCAAAATTGGTTAGGGGTGGTCTATTTGGGTGTTTGGTATAGAATGCCCGAACCTGGAGGTATCTAAGAAATTCTGTATTAGGTAAGTCCGTTTCTGACTGTAGATTATCGAATGTTTTGATTGTGTCTCTACTCTCCAGGTCCTTTAGTCTGCTTATTCCCCCTTTTTTGCCAGAGTGTGAAATTTCTGTCGGTTAACCCCGGAGCAAAATCCGGGTTTCCATAAAGGGGAGTCATTAGAGTGTGTTTTGAGGTTAGTGAGTGGCTATGTTTAACCGTCTCCCAGACCGAGAGAGAGCTCAGCACCGAGGGAAGCGGGTTCCTGAGATCTTTTAGCCTAGATTTAGGGTACCATATAAGGTCTTTCAGCTCCAGCGGGGCGCAAGCCTCTCTCTCCAGTGCCACCCATTGCCTTTGCCCCGGAACCCCGTGCCACTGTGTGATTTGGCATAGTTGGGCCGCTTTGTAGTAAGCCATCAAGCACGGCACTGCCAGCCCCCCAGTTTCCTTAGGCCTTTGCATGATTGACCTTTTTACCCGTGGTTTTTTGTTTTTCCAAATGAAGTTTGTGACTGCTTTCTGCAGTCCTATAATATCTGATCTTACTACGGGTATCGGAAGAGTTTGGAACAGGTATAGCATCCTGGGGAGGAGGTTCATTTTTACGCAAAAGATTTTACCAATCCAGGATATCCCATATGCAGACCAGTCTTTGAGTTCCTTTATGAGGGTTTTTATAAGTCTCGGGTAATTCTCCTGGTATAGATTATGGTTATGTTTGGTTAGAAAAATTCCCAAGTATTTTATAGCTCTGGTCTGCCATTTAAACTGAAAATTTATCTCGATTAGTTTCTCTGTCGCCTTTGGGATATTTAGACTCAGCGCCTCCGATTTTGATTGATTGATCTTAAATCCGGAGATTCTGCCAAATTTATCCAGTAGAGCGAACAGATTGGGTAATGCGGTGAGTGGTTTTGTCAAAGATAATATAATATCATCTGCGTATAGCGCGATTTTATGCTCTTGGGAACCTATTTGCACTCCCGTAATATCTGGATTGCGCCGCATGTGTGCTGCCAGCGGTTCCATGCATAGGGCGAACAACAGGGGCGAAAGTGGGCAGCCCTGTCTGGTACCGCTTTTAATTTTAAACATATCTGATGGGAAGCCTTGGTGTAACACCCTGGCGGTCGGGGTAGTGTATAATGCTTTTATTGCCCTTATAATTTTGTTCTCAAACCCGAATGCCTCAAGCGTGGACTCCATATATGGCCAGTCGATCCTGTCAAAGGCCTTTTCTGCGTCTAAGCTTAAAATTACTCCATGGATCCCGTTGGCGTTAATGTAGTTAATAATATCAATTATCTTTCTTGTGTTATCGGCCGCTTGTCTGTCTCTAATGAAGCCAACTTGGTCTGGGTGTATAAGCCGTGGCAGGATCGTACTCAATCTATTGGCCAATAATTTGGAGTAAATTTTTACGTCCGAATTGATTAAGGATATTGGCCTGTAGCTTTGGCAGTTTGTAGGATCTTTGTCCTTTTTATAAATTATGGATATCGACGCCTGAAGCATCTGGTCCGAGAAGGGTTCTCCCGCTAGAACTCCATTGAATAATTTGAGCATGTGAGGCGCTAGCACCCCTATAAATTTCTTGTAATATAGGTTTAAAAACCCGTCTGGGCCTGGGGCCTTAGAGGGTTTGAGATGTTTGATTACCGCTGTCAGTTCTTCTAACGTGAAGTCAGATTGAACTGCCTCATTCTCCAGCCTGCTCACCTCTGGCAAGGCTGCTTCGTCTAGGAAGGACTGTAAAAGTTTTTTTGTTTTTGGGTTTTGTGATACTTTCTCCCCATTATATAGCTGTTCATAATAAAGCCTAAACTCTTCCACTATGCGTTTGGGGTTGGAGGTCAACTCTCCTGTTTTTGTTTTTATGGTTTGTATGTTATAACTCGGCTGCCTATTACGGATCCTGTTTGCTAACATAGTGTCCGGCTTATTGGCTTTCTCAAAGAATTTCCGCTTAGTCCAACTGATATCTCTCTCGGCCCGGGATGTGAGGAGGAGATTAAGCTCAATTCTTACATCTTTCAGCTCCTTAAGGATGTCCTCTCCGCCTGATCGGCTATGTAGTGCAGAGAGCTCATGTAACCTCTTATATAGTTGTGTCAATTTCGCCTCCCTTTGTCTTTTGCGTCTTGCTGCGAGGCTAATCAAAGTTCCTCTTATTGTGGCCTTGTGAGCCTCCCACAGTGTAGTGTGGGAATCCACAGTGCCTGTGTTTGTAATAAAAAAATTCCTGATCTCGTCTTTGATTGTCTGTGCCAATTCCGGTATTTTAATAAGGGATTCGTTTAGTTTCCAGTTTGCTCCTGGGCTAACCTGCCTAATTTGTGTGCATCGTAGCTCGATCGATGCGTGATCTGACCATGTAATGTCATGAATCAGAGTATTGGAGATTTGTGGGACCATTCTACCCGATACAAAGAAGTGGTCAAGTCTGCTGTAGCTGTCGTGTGGGTGCGAGTAGAATGTATATGTGCGTTCGCCTGGGTGTTGTTCTCGCCAAATGTCCACCAGGCCTCCCCTTCGTAGCCCTTCTAGTAGCTCTTTGGTTCCTGCCTGTCTCCCTTTCTCCTGCCTTGGAGATCTATCAATACGAGGGTCGAGGGCTTTGTTAAAATCCCCTGCTAATATCACACTGCCGCTTGCCCATTTTTGTAGTTTCAGAAAGAATTCTGTAAAGAACTGGGGATTGTTATCGCAGGGGGCGTACACGCACGCTAAGGTAACCCGGGTTTGCTGCAGTATGCCTACTAGAATGATATATCTCCCTTCAGGGTCACGTTTTATTTTTTCTGGCACAAATGGGACTCTATTGTGGATCAAGATGGCTACACCCTTTTTTTTATCCTTGGCTGAGGCTAGGTAGAATTTTCTGAAGTGTTTGTCTATGAATTTTGGGTTGTTTTTAAGACAATAGTGTGTTTCTTGCAGGAAGAGAACATCTGTGTTTTTGCGTTTGAAGTCAGCGAAAGCTATCCTGCGTTTTCGGGGGGAATTAAATCCCTTTACATTTTGGGAGATGAACGTTAAAGCCATCTATGTGTGTGTTGTGAGTTCTCATGGGTGTCAAGTGCTCTCTGCTTACCCGGTTCATGTTGTTGCGTAGGATGTTGGTGATAGAGCTGCAGGCCTTTTGTTGCCCAGTCGTCTCTACTAGGGGTACCTGGATGGGGGGGAGGGAAACACATAGGGGAGTGACAGGGAACATATAACCTTGTTATATTAACAAGGAAAACCACTTTGGTCTTAGAAGACCCATGGTTTGCTGCCCGGGGACACTTTTCCGAATCCAGCGTGTCCCAGTTAACCATATAGGGTAGTGGGAGGACACTGAAGTCGAGGAAGCCCAGGTCTTTGGTTAGGCCGTGGCTTAAGGCCACCGTCCAACCAGAGAGGTACATGCCAATAGGCAACAGGTAGGGCAGATGTCCGCCCCCCCGCCGGCAGCGAACACGTTAATTTTTATTAATCAGCGCGTATGCACTTATAACAGAACTCAACTGCAACTCAACTTGTGTCTCTGAAAGAGAAAACTTTGGTTAGTTTAAACCTTTCAATAGTGAAGTCTTTAGTTGACTACCCTGCGACTGTGTGCTATTCTTAGCTTTTCTCCCCAGTAGGGGAATGCGCGGACCCCTCTGGGGAGCTCTGGTCCTCTTTGTGTATCTTCTGGTGGCTGTTGTCGCCTCTCAGCCTGGCACTGTTCTTGCCCTAGTACTTGGACGCTTTCGCTGACGTCAGAGTCTTGGTGACGAGTGCTCGCGAGAGTTTGTCCCTCGACGGCCTCTGCGTGTCGCACGCAGTTCTTGCTGGTGTTAGCAGAGGAGGCTGGTGTTTCTCGGGGGCGGAGTCCTCCGTCTCAGCTCGTGTGCGCGCCAAATCGTCCTCCGCCATTCTGGATTGGCGCTTCTTTGTCGGATTCTCCCGCCCGTCGTCTTGTGAGGCCATTTTGGTAAGTGGATAGCGAGATAGAAAGAAAAAAGAGAGGGAAGAACTTTTGCCGCGTCTCTTCTTTACTTCAACTCCCCCCCTCCCTTAGGTAGGGTAGAGAATCTCCGAGGGGCGGCGTTGTAATGTCTTTCTTGCAGGGGACCGCAGCTTGTTAGGGTAGACAGTGCAGTTTAAACCGGGAAACAACAATAACTGACTATTCAGGAGTAACTGTGGACCGTCTCGTGGGGCCTTCATCCTGATCCTGAGGGGCCCGCTTTAGCGTGTCTTTGTTTTGGTGGCTGTCTCACTTTCTCCCATTCGGTTCGACGGGGTAGACGACCGTCCATGGCTTCAGGCTGCGGTAAGGTATTGGGGAGGCCCAGTCTTGTGAGGAACTCAGGACCCTCTGCGATGTGTTTGATGACGTGTGACCTGCCATTTTGCAGCACAATCAAGGCGAAGGGAAAAGCCCAGCGATAACGGACATTTTTTTCCCTAAGTAGCCTGGTGATCGGCTGGAGGGCCTGTCGTCTTGCTAGCGTGATCGGTGAGATATCTTGGTAGATGGCCATCTCTATGTCTTCAAATTTTATTAGGGGGGTGGCTCTTGTAATTTTGCATATTTCAGCTTTTGTTGTGAAGTGGTGCAGTCTCATGATTATGTCCCTAGGAGGATTATTGAGAAGTGGTCGTGCCCTCAGTGCTCTATGGCATCTGTCCATTACTAGTTCTGCTTCAGTTTTTCCTGGCATTATAGATGACATCCAGCGGTTTATAAGGAGCTCTGGGTCTAAAATCTCCTCTGGTATCCCCCGGATCCTCAAGTTGTTTCGTCTGTCTCTGTTCTCGCTGTCCTCGTTGCGTTCCTCCAGGTCTGCCACTTTCCTTTCCAGGGCGGTAACTCTGGAGTCCGTCTCTGTTTGACAGCGGGCAGCTTCATCCATTTTCTCCTCCAGGTCATTGGTGCGTGTTCCAATGCTGAGTATGTCTTTACGCAAGGTGTCCACCTCCCCACGAAAGAAGGTTTTTAAATCCGTAAGGAGTTTGGCTATTTCTTTTTTCATGGCTCCCGTCTGGCTTACCGCTGTCAGGTCCGGTTCCTGAGCGGAGTCGGAATCAGATGCCGCCATGCTATCTGTCTCCTGCACTTTCTTTGCTCCCACAAAATATGTGCGCACGTCCACTTTCTGCTTAGATTTTTTCCTCGTGGCCGCCATATGTCCGTATGCCTGATGTGTAGGGCCAACAGCTCCTGTAGTTTTTTTTTTAAATTAGTTGAGTTTTGCGGTGCGCTGTGTGGTTTTAATGCCGGCGGGACTCGGAGCGTTCAGGTTAGGCTGCCATCCCTGCTCCTGCCGCGCATGCGCCTCCCAGTAAAACCTTTTTAGGATTCTTTGCTGTGTCTTCTCTACGCCCAGATGACCCCCCAACAAATGAGAGTGTGCTAGCTCTAGGACCTTCCTCACTAATGAACTGGGTACTAACAATTTTTCTATTTCTTGGCCCTCCTCTTGGCTCACATGATATAACAAATCATTGTTAATGTAGAAATATGGATAGGATTCCTTTGTGGTTCCTTCTACCGGGACCCCATTAACTTCTACCGCCTGGCTAAACCCATTTTTCAACTGGGGATCATTAGCCTGTTCTCTACCAGTTAGTTAGGGACAGTTCTAGACTTCCAAAACCTTCTTCATCTGGAGTTTGGTCGGTTACCTCCACGGGTTACTCAGACACCTGATCACCAACAGGCCCTGTCTCGGACAACTCTTCTCCCTCTGGTCTTCCTCCGTTAGGGTAGTGACCAGTGCTAACTGGGGTGGGGGCGTACCTCTTTTTTTTCCTTCCTACGTTCTCGTTTCGACTTAGGGGTTTTAGACACCTCGGCGACTAATTCGGGGTCTGTAAATGGAAAAAGCTCATCTGGAGTAGGATTGTTCAAGGTGAGCTGTCCTCTGATCAGGGTGTCAAAACCAGGGAAATTACAGCCTAACACTAGGGAATGGGGTAATTTTGGCACAATTGCTGCCATAGTTTCGATGACTTGCCCTTCGACTTTTACTTTTATCAGAGTCGTGGTGTACGGAAGCGTACACCCATGCACACATAATACCCGCAACTTCTCACCCTGGGGTAACCGGAGAGGCTTAACCAACTTCCCGGATACCAAGTTAATATTGCTCCCTGAGTCTACCAGTGCGGAGACTGGTTTTCCATTTAACATCACCGTGGTGAGGAAGTTGTGGGTACGTTTTCCCTCGCGGGTCATACCCACCACTCCACAAAATTCAGACTTCACAGAACCATATGCACACTCCATTGGCTCAGACAACTGTGGGCAGTGAGCCTTAATATTCCCCGTCTCCCCACACTCAAAACAAACAATTGGCCCAGTTCGTTCTTGAAACCCTTTCTGAAATTTAGAGTTTCTGTCCTTATCCTGGTTTTCTTCCACCCGCTCAAATCGTGCGAACGGTCGTGGGTCCTGGCGCCAGCGCTGGCCTCTACTGTTCGTGTTGGGACGTGGGTTGTTGTTTGTGCGAGTGGGGCGTGACAGTTCACGGGTAGCCAGAAACTGTTCCACTGCGCCTACCATGGCATCACAAGAGAGGGGATCTCCCTGCCCCACCCACTGTTGAAGGTCCTGGGGTAACGCTCGAATGAAGCGGTCCAACACCCCCATCTCAAGGATCCGTGCCGGGCTATGTTCCTCTGGTTTTAGCCACTTGGACGCTAGGTGAATCAAATCCCATAACTGGGATCTGGGCGGCTTCTGTTCCTGGTATTTCCACTTATGGAACCTCTGCGCACAAACTGCGGGAGTCACTCCAATCCTTGCAAGGATTTCGCTTTTCAGACAGTCATAATCTGCTGCGGCTTCTTCGTCAAGGTCACAATACGCTTTTTGGGCTTCCCCCAGTAAAAAGGGTGCGATAATCCCAGCCCATTTGGAGTGGGCCCAACCTTCCCGGGAAGCGATTCGCTCAAAGGACCTGAGGTATCCCTCGATGTCATCGTGCGGCGTCATTTTCTGCAGGTTCACATTCGCCGGGACGGGCCGCGCCGGGGCCGTACTGGACGAGTCCATTTTAATCTGGGTCAGCTGCTCAATCAGCTGTTTCTGTGTCTCTGCAATAATGTCAAGCTGGGCTGCAAGTATCCGGTTCGTCTCGCGTTGTGCAGCCGTGCTTTCCTGCTGAACAGCGGTGCTGTGCACTAAGGCCTTTACAACGTCTTCCATACTGATAGTTACCGCGTGGACAGGCCCCACCAGTTCGCAATCGGTAGCTCCGCCCCTTTTACAGGGTGTTCGACATCTCACTTCTGACACCACGTGTGGCAGGATGGCAGTGGTAAGTGAGGAGACAACACGTCTTTTCCGGTGAAATAATGCTGTTGGGTTTATTTGGCTAGCAGCCATGCTTTTAAGCAGATATGCTTTTAAGTATATATGTTTCAAGTATTTATGAAGTTTAAAAAGGAAGTTCAAAAAGAAGTGGAAAAGTGGACATCACCTACTGCTTCTGATACCTGCTTTTGATCTACGTTGGAAAAGAGGATATCATCTATCTAAGACTGCACATCTCAACACTTAACTATTGCTGTGATGCCGCCTTTATTTTTTATATTTGCTGCAACCGCACTTATTTTCAAATTATGCACTTCCTTCCACCAGTCTCCTTATGTCTCTAACTCTATTCATATATCTCCATCTCTCCTTTCTTCCCCACTTCTCAGTTCACATGAACTCCTTTCTTACCTGCGTCCTCTGTCACCACACAGCTATACCTCCTGCACTAAAACACACCCCTACAAATCATCCTCACACATCCTCTTTCTATCCATGCTTCTCCTCCTTGCTTCTGGGGATATCTCTCCCAATCCTGGTCCCTGCCTTATTTCTACTTGCTCTCGTCCTCGCCTCCCACATACAACTTCTACTCCTTCTGGTGTTAACCCCTCCAACCTCATACCCATCCCCTGCCACCCTCCCTCCTCTCTCCCTTTCTCCTGTGCCATTTGGAATGCTCGCTCCCTCTCTAACAAGTTCCTCTCTGTGCATGACTTCTTTCTCTCTCACTCCCTGCTTCTCTTTGCTATAACTGAGACCTGGCTTACTCAGTCTGACTCTGCTCTGGAAGCTGCCCTCTCTTATGGTGGCCTTTCCTTCTCCCACACTCCGCGCCTTGATGGCAGGGGTGGAGGTGTGGGGCTCCTGCTCTCCTCTCTCTGCCGTTACCGAACTATTCCTATTCCCCCCTCTCTTGCCTTTCCCTCCTTTGAGGTTCACACTGTCCAGATCTTCTCTCCTCTCCCTGTTCATGTGGCGGTCATGTATCGCCCACCTACCTCTACTCATCCCCCTTCTGCCTTTCTCTCTCACTTTGAATCCTGGCTCTCTTTCTTCCTCTCCTCAGACTCCCCTGTTCTTCTCCTTGGGGACTTCAATTGCCACATTGATGACCCCTCTCTCCCTTGGGTTTCCCGCTTTCTTTCTCTAACCTCTTCTTTTGGCCTTCAACAGTGGACTGCAGCCAGCACCCACAAGGATGGCCACTACTTAGACCTGGTTTTCACTAAAAATTTCTCTCTCTCTGATTTCTCCATTTCCCCTTTTCCTCTCTCTGACCATCACCTCATCTCATTCTCTCTATCTCGCTTCTCAACTTCTCCACCTCCATCTACACCCCGGTTCTGCAGAAACCTGCGCTCTATTCACTTACCTGACTGAGTCCACGTTACACTCCTCCCTCTCCTCTCTCAGATCTGCTACAGACCCTGACAAACTGGTCAGGAACTACAACTCTGCCTTGTCCTCCTCTCTTGATCTACATGCCCCGCTTTCTCTCTGCCGCACTCGCCCTTTTAACCCTAGACCCTGGTTAAATTCCCACACGCGCATGCTGCGTTCCTCCACTCGTACCTCTGAACGCCTCTGGAGGAAATCTCATACTCTCGCAGACTTCCTTCACTACAAATTTATGCTATCCTGTTTCAACTCTGCCCTCTCGCAAGCTAAACAAGCCTACTTTTCTTCACTAATCAACATGCACAAGTCTAACCCACGCCGACTGTTCTCTGTCTTTGATACTCTACTCAAACCACCCTCCGCTGCCTCTCCTTCCTCCATCTCCGCTCAGGACTTTGCTGACTATTTTAAGGAAAAGGTGGAATCCATACGTCAGAACATCCCCTCTGTTTCTTCCTCCCATCCTACACCTCTTCCTAACTCTCCTCCTGCCTTCCTTGACTCTTTTTCCACTGTCTCAGAGGAGGATGTGTCGCTGTTGATCGCCTCTTCTCCCTCTACCACTTGCCCTCTTGACCCCATTCCCTCCCATCTCCTAAAACCTCTTGCTCCTACTATAATCCCTACGCTCACGCACATTTTTAACTCCTCCCTCTGCTCTGGAACCTTTCCATCCTCCTTCAAACATGCAACAGTCATACCATTACTCAAAAACAGCAAGCTTGACCCTACCTGTCTTTCTAACTATCGGCCTGTCTCCCTCCTGCCTTTTGCCTCTAAACTCCTTGAACGTCTTGTATTCGCTCGCTTGCTCCATTTTCTCAACACCTATTCTCTCCTAGACCCTCTACAATCTGGCTTCCGTACTGCTCACTCCACGGAAACAGCCCTCACTAAAATAACTGACGACCTCCATGCTGCCAAAGACAGAGGTCATTACACTCTGCTCATATTACTCGACCTCTCTGCAGCATTTGACACCGTGGACCACCCTCTTCTCCTTCACATTCTCCATACTCTTGGCATTCGGAACAAAGCTCTATCCTGGATCTCATCTTACCTCTCCCATCGTACTTTCAGTGTCTCTTCTGCTAATACCTCCTCCTCCTCTATTGATCTCTCTGTGGGGGTACCCCAGGGCTCTGTCCTGGGACCTCTTCTCTTTTCTCTGTATACACTCTCTCTAGGTGACCTAATAACATCTTTTGGGTTTAATTATCACCTCTATGCTGACGACACACAAATATATTTCTCAACACCCGACCTTACACCTACTGTACAAACCAAAGTTTCTGAATGTCTCTCTGCTATATCATCCTGGATGGCCCTCCGCCGCCTTAAACTCAACATGGCTAAAACAGAGCTCCTCATACTTCCTCCCAAACCTGGCCCTACTACCTCCTTCCACATTACTGTTGGAACTACGATCATTCACCCAGTAGCCCAAGCACGCTGCCTTGGGGTCACACTCGACTCCTCTCTCACATTTGCCCCTCACATTCAAAACATTTCTAAAACCTGTCGCTTTTTCCTCCGCAATATAACAAAGATACGCCCTTTCCTCTGTTGCTCGACTGCTAAAACTCTGACTCAGGCCCTCATTCTCTCACGTCTTGATTACTGTAACCTCCTGCTGTCCGGCCTTCCTGCCTCTCACCTGTCTCCCCTACAATCTATCCTTAACGCTGCTGCCAGAATCACTCTACTCTTTCCTAGATCTGTCTCAGCATCTCCCCTCATGAAATCCCTCTCCTGGCTTCCGATCAAATCCCGCATCTCACACTCCATCCTTCTCCTCACTTTTAAAGCTTTACACTCTTCTGCCCCTCCTTACATCTCAGCCCTAATTTCTCGTTATGCACCATCCAGACTCTTGCGTTCTTCTCAAGGATGTCTTCTTTCTACCCCCTTTGTATCTAAAGCCCTCTCCCGCCTTAAACCTTTTTCATTGACTGCCCCTCACCTCTGGAATGCCCTTCCCCTCAGTACCCGACTAGCACCCTCTCTATCCACCTTTAAGACCCACCTTAAGACACACTTGCTTAAAGAAGCATATGAATAGGACTGTGGCTATTCTGAACACATGGCACATAAAGCTTGGCCCCCTGCAGATGCACTTACCAGAACTCCCTCCTACTGTCTCTGTACGTTCTCCCTACCTACCAATTAGACTGTAAGCTCCTCGGAGCAGGGACTCCTCTTCCTTAATGTCTAAAGCACTTATTCCCATGATCTGTTATTTATATTATCTGTTATTTATTGGATTACCACATGTATTACTGCTGTGAAGCGCTATGTACATTAATGGCGCTATATAAATAAAGACATACAATACAATACAATTTGTCCAAAAACGGTAACAAACAATGGGTACACTGTCCCTTTAAAATTGAAATGAAACCAAAACCTAACCCCGGTCGGTCGGGGTACTAGCTAAACAAAAGTGCAGGCTAACTATCTGGCTGGCTAGCAAACTATTCCAGCCCAATAAAGTACAGCAAACGCAGTTGGCTCCTTACCCGGGAGCTTTATTCTTCCCTCTTGGGACAGGATCGCTTTGGGCAGCTTGTGGCTGTCTTAACACTTCTCTGTCTTCTCTCTATGCCTCAGAGAGAGAGACTGCCGCCCCAGAGGCATTTCCTCTTCCTGTTTTTAAAGCAGGTAAAGGAGCTTTATTCAAATCACCTGTGGTCTGCTTGACAAGCTGAGTTAACCCCTCGTTTACTGGATAGCATGCATACTGCCATCTCCTATTCACATACACGGAGTCAATGACCCTGCCACAACACACACACACACACACACACACACACACGCACACGCACGCACACGCACACACGCACACACGCACACACATGCATACACATGCATACACATGCATACACATGCATACACATACAATGCACACAATGCAAACACACACACACAGAAGGCACACAATGCACACACACATATGCACACACAGACACACATGCACACATACACACACATACACACACAAGGCACACAATGCACACACAGACACATGCATACACACACACACAATGCACACAATGCAAACATACACACACACACAAGGCACACAATGCACACACACACACACATGCATACATGCATACACACATATGCACACACAGACACACACACATGCATACACATACACACACACAATGCAAACACACACACACACACACAATGCACACACAGACACACACACAACACACACACAGGAGACAGGGACCGGAGCAGAAGGGGGGCAGGGACCGGAGCAGAAGGGGGGCAGGGACCGGAGCAGAAGGGAGACAGCGATCGGGGCAGAAGGGGGGCAGGGACCGGAGCAGAAGGGAGACAGTGATCGGGGCAGGAGGGGGGCAGGGACCGGAGCAGAAGGGAGACAGCGATCGGGGCAGGAGGGGGGCAGGGACCGGAGCAGAAGGGAGACAGCGATCGGGGCAGGAGGGGGGCAGGGACCGGAGCAGAAGGGAGACAGCGATCGGGACAGGAGAGGGGCAGGGACCGGAGCAGAAGGGGGACAGCGATCGGGGCATCACCCTCTCCCCCCCCTCCTACACACACACACACAACACACACAACACACACAACACCTTCTGTCTGGCAATGGCGGCACTGTAGGGAACCGGCTGCTGCCCCAATGGATGGGAGCGGTCACGTGACCGCCCCTCCGCTTCCCCGAGCACCAAATATCAGTTTGGCACTCGGGGAAGAGTTTCTCCTACTCAGCGCGCATCAGCAGGGAGAAACTATAGCCGCGCTGATAACAGATGCAGGGGCGTTCTGCATCTGTTCAGTGCGGCTCAGCACGCCTCAGCACGCCTGAGTGCTCTATGGCCCGGGCCTAATGGGTCTCATCAGTGTGGGGTTAGTTACACTGGCTATGCAATCAGGACGGGTTTTACCATACTTAGTTAAGTTATGGTTCATTCCAGTAACACCATTATACACTTGGAATATATATGTGTCAAGCACCTCATAGCTGTACTTATATACTACATCTACATAAGTTGGTGCTAGGAACACAACACTAGGTGCACTAAGACCTAGATCTGTTCCACCGTATCTATAATGTACTATTAGCTGCAGTACAAAAACAGCATAGTACAGGTCTCATTCACTAGTGCACCTACTAGTATTAAATTACAGGGGCACTACATTTGTGGCTCTAATTGACCGTTACTTCCACAAAAGAACCCTAGTTAACCCACTCTATAGAGGACCACTAGGGCCAGTGAACTTTCCTAACACTGGACATTAATCATCTGGATTTACATATTCATAGAGTAAGAATCACTTGGTATCATTTAATCATTGTTTTAAACCCCAATATTTTAACGATATTGTCATTTAATAAAGTCATTTTAATACTATCACCACTTCATACTGGATCAGAGTGCTACTAATAGGGGTTCTGTCTGTCCACGTGTACTAAGTTATATGCCCCTTACAGCACCACTTCCCATGCTCCATAGTTAAGCTGTAGCGGGGGTAAACCATACGTGTATACTGTTGACATAGGGGTCTAGCTTACCCCATTCGTGCCCCCAGCTCGCCAATCCAACATATTATGTCTGGTTTCCTTTCTACCTTACCAAACTACCAAGAATGGCAAATCGAGTCAGATAGACTGTTTTCCGCAGAAAATGTACCTTTAGAAACCACTTCTACACCCAATATCTCCAACTACTTCAATGAACTAGACAGAACACTTAAACTTCGCCTCAAAACCTGGTGGGAAGATAGCAGCTTTGAAAACTATCTCAAAGCGGAAACCATACCAAGGGGCCTCAGAGCTAATGTAGCACCGGCCCACTACATAACTGACCCAGAATTCCATCGCTCATGGGAACTGATACTCAAACAATGTTCCATCATGCTCATGCAGCTGCTAATAGAACACCAGAAAGAAAGGCTAGAAGCATTTAGCTCAGAGTTGGAGACCAAACTGAAAGAGGCAGATAAGTGGAAAGAAGATCCAAAATTCGATGAACTGGAGAAGAAGCTATAACTTAACATATCAAAATTCACAGCAGAACTGAAAGAGAGAAAGCGTAGGAAATACGAGAGAGATAAGAAGGATTTTAAAGACGGTAAAATATTCAGATACAAATTTGCTAAAAAGAACAAGTATAGAACTAGACCAGCAGATATACAAGAATCCTCTACAGAGTGGGAAACATCTGACACAGAGGAGACAAGATTAAACAGTTGTGAAGGTACTTCAGGCTCACTCCTTACATCCCTGGTTCCACATTTTTTAGACCAACAGAGAGAGGTCTTAACAGGAACAAGAGGCCGAGGAAGACTAGAAGAGGAAAAGGGAAGGGTTTTGCGGAGCAACAACCCACAGACACAGGGCAAGAAGAGAGGGAAACACTACAGGTATTAACTACCCCTACAGAATTGAACAAGTCCATCATAGTGAACCTCTCAAATTTTGAACTCTCTAAGGACCACATAAGTCTACTTAGCAAAGGGTTGTCATTCTCACCTTCATCCAATATAGATACATTCGAATGGGTGAAGGATACAAATCTATTCAGTAGGAAACTTAAATTACATAAATTCCATCGCCTACGAGAACAGAGAATAAGCCAGTCCTAGACATCCCTCCCCCCAACCTCCAAGAGAGCGAAGCAATTAATGACCTTAACTCCCTTCTAGAGGAGTCAAATAGGAACCCAGGAGAGGGGCCGTTCACCCAATTAAGACCCAAGTCCAGGTTCCTACCGTTTGGGGACAGATTTGCCAACATAGACGTATTTTGTGATCTCGTCACCAGAGATCTTGAAAATCTACCCAAGTTCAGGATGACTGACAATCTGAGCAACTCTGAAAAAACAGCTCTAAAAGAACTAACCACTAATACGTCTATAACAATAAAACCAGCAGACAAAGGTGGGAACCTAGTCATATTAAATACTTCAGATTATAAGGCCGAAAATCTGAGACTCTTGTCAGACAGAACCTGTTATGAAGTCCTCAGGAGGGACCCCACCTCAGATTATCTGACAGAACTTCACACCATTCTAGACAAAGGACTCCGAAATAAAGCCATTACGCAAAGAGAGTATGACTTTATAATTAACAGAAACCCAAGAATAGCCACCTTCTACAGTGTACCCAAAATACATAAACGCAAAATACCTCCACCGGGCCGCCCGATAGTATCCGGAATGGGAAATGTCACCGAGAATGCCAGCAGCTACATAGATCAGGTTCTGAGACCCTTTGTGGCATCATTGCCATCTTATTTGAAGGACACAAAGGATGTCCTCCAGAGACTTGAAGGGATAGTAATTACATCTGACACCATTCTAGTCAGCTTAGATGTAGAAGGCCTTTACACCAGCATACTACATCATATAGGCCTAGAAGCCACTAACCACTACTTGCAAACAAGAGGTAGACATTTTTCCACCCATTCTGAATTCATGATAGAACTACTGAGGTTTGTACTTACAAGGAATTATTTCCTGTTTAATACTAAAATCTACCATCAAATACAGGGGACCGCCATGGGCACGAAATGTGCACCATCCTATGCGAATCTCTACTTAGGATGGTGGGAGGCCAAATACGTCTTCACTGAGGAAATGGAACATTACACGTCACACGTCGTACTTTGGACGCGCTTCACAGATGACGTGTTTATGTTATGGCAAGGTACACCTACACTGTTAAAAGAATTCATCAATATCCTTAATCAGAATGAACTCAACCTACGCCTCACTCTAGAGTACGATCATGAATCCATCTGCTTCCTGGATCTACGACTAACAAGAGGGAAAGATAATCTGATAGAAACAACTGTCTATCGCAAACCAACAGCTACAAACAACCTTCTAGAGGCCACGAGCCACCACCCTAATACCCTAATTAGGGGAATACCAGTAGGCCAATTCCTACGACTCAGGAGAAACTGCAGCACGACTGCAGAATTTGAAACACAGGCCAAAACAATGGCACAACGCTTCAAAACAAGAGGATACAGTAATAAGAGCATAAAAACAGCATACAAGAGAGCCAAATACGCTCCACGCTCCAACCTTCTAACTGATAAAATACCAACCAATGAGACAAAAGTGATACGGCACTTACAACAAACAGTGGAATCTAGCCAGGGAAGTTTTTCGTAAACATTGGCATATACTGGAGGCAGACGAGGACATCAAGGAAGTCATTCCTGCCCATCCATCAATGGTGAGCAGGAGAGCTAAAAATCTTAAAGACATCCTAGTCCACAGCCACTACACGGAAACCCCCACAAAATCATGGCTACCACCTAAACTGTTTGGTAGCTATTCATGCCATCACTGTAAAGCATGCCAAAACATCACTACTAGCAAAACATTCCAAAATTGGAATAATTCTCATACATATCAGATCAGGAAATTTATTACCTGCCAAAGTTTTGGCGTTATCTATCAAGGCCTCTGCAAGTGTGGGAAGATCTACATTGGCAAAACTAAACGCCAATTCAAACAGCGAGTTTTGGAACACATTGGCACTATACGTAACAATGTTGACACCCCCCTGGCGAGGCATGTTAACTCTTGTCAAGAAGGAAACATCAAGTCTATCCTTTTTACAGGAATAGACCAATTCTCCTTGGGTCAGAGAAAAGGTGATATAGACATTGTGCTCCTACAGAAGGAAGCGCGATGGATCTATACCCTTAAAGCTCTCACACCAAAAGGCCTCAATGAAGGATTTGTTTACAGTCCCTTTATTTAAGCTCCCCAGAACTTCTGAATGCTAGAGATTGTAATGAATGCAAAAGATAAATTAATTCCATACTGTAATATTGCATTCGTTCCTAACACGCATTTGGATACAGCCTTATATGTCTCATATCTTGCCATTCAATACACACATCTTATACTATATTAGTGAAAGCACTGTATGTTTGCCTGCCTGCCTGGATGTCCGGTGTCCCTAGGGGAAATCTCATTGGTCCCTTGGCCCGCCCGCCCCCGCACACCTCTCATTGGCCTGAGGCGGAGTGACGGGCCAAAGGACACACAGGGACACACACACACACAGGGACACACACACACACACACACACAGGGACACACACACACAGGGGGACACACACACACACACAGACACACACACACACACACACACACAGTGACACACACACACACACACTCACACTCACACACACACACACACACACACAAATGACAGACACACACACAGTGACACACACACACAGTGACACACACACACAGTGACACACACACACAGTGACACACACACACAGTGACACACACACACAGTGACACACACACACACACACACACACACACACACACACTGTTACATACATTAGCGGGGCTCACAGTTAGCAGCACCCGCGCGCATCTCCTCCTCTCCCCGTGTCTCCCGCGCTTTCACCCCGACCCCCCCCTCCCCCCGGCGCAGCTACATTCAGCGGGACACACACACTATTATTACCCCTTCAGCGCCCCCCCCCCCACCCAGTGTCAGCGCCGTGAGAGACCCCCCCCTCTATATCTCCCACCTCTCCCCCCCCCCACACATATACATGCCCCCCCCTCCCCGGCGCTACAACTCACCCCTCCCCGGCGGGGGAAAAGCCAGTGGCCAGGCAGGCTGCCTCGCGGCGCCGAGTGCCCAAGATGCGGCGCCGGGACACAGCGGGGGGGAGCGGCCACAACACGCTGCCTCCCGCCTCAGATCCACGTGGGACCTGCCGGATGGGTGAGTGAGCGGCCTTCACCTCCCCTCCACCCCCCCTTCACCTCCCCTCCACGCCCCCTCCCCTCCAGTGTCAGTGTCTCCCCGATACGCCCCCCCCCCCTCGGCGCCGCTACCAGTCAGCGGGGGAGCGAGCGCCCGGGACACAGCGGGAGAGCGGCCACAACACGCTGCCTCCCGCCTCAGATCCACGTGGGACCTGCCGGACGGGTGAGTGAGCGGCCTTCACCTCCCCTCACCCACCCCTCACCCCCCATCACCTCCCCTCACCCCCTTTCACCTCCCCTCACTCCACTTCTCCCTACCACCCCCCCCTTCACCTCCCCCCATTTACCTCCCCCACCTCCACCCCCCCTTCACCTCCCCTCCAGCCCCCCCATCACCACCTCCCCTCCACCCCCCCCTTCACCTCCCCTCCACCCCCCCCCCCCTTCACCTCCCTTCCACCCCCCCCTTCACCTCCCTTCCACCCCCCCCTTCACCTCCCTTCCACCCCCCCCCTTCACCTCCCTTCCACTCCCCCCCCCCTTCACCTCCCCTCCACCCCCCCCCTCCACCTCCCCACCTTCACCTCCCCTCCACCCCCCCTTCACCTCCCCTCCACCCCCCCTTCCCACCGCCTCCCCCCCCTTCCCACCGCCTCCCCCCCCCCCTTCCCACCGCCTCCCCCCCCTTCCCACCGCCTCCCCCCCCCTTCCCACCGCCCTCCCCTCCCTCCCCTCCACCTTCCACCGCCTCCCCCCCTTCCCACCGCCCCCCCCCTTCCCACCGCCTCCCCCCGCCTCCCCCCTTCCCCCCCTTCCCACCCGCCTCCCAGCCCCCCCTTCCCACCGCCTCCCCCCACCCCTTCCCACCACCTCCCCCACCCGCCTCCCCCCCTTCCCACCGTTTCCCCCCCCTTCCCACCGCCTCCCACCCCCCCTTCCCACCGCCTCCCACCCCCCCCTTCCCACCGCCTCCCCCCCCCCTTCCCACCGCCTCCCTCCCCCCTTCCCACCGCCTCCCCCCCCTTCCCACCCCCTTCCCACCGCTTCCCACCCCCCTTCCCACCGCCTCCCACCCCCCGCCATCCCACCGCCTCCCACCCCCCGCCTTCCCACCTCCTCCCACCCCCCGGCCTTCCCACCTCCTCCCACCCCCCGCCTTCCCACCGCCTCCCACCCCCCGCCTTCCCTCCGCCTCCCCCTTCCCACCTCCTCCCCCTTCCCACCACCTCACCCCTCCCCCCCTTCCCACCACCTCCCCCCCCTTTCCACCACCTCCCCCCCCTTCCACCACCTCCCCCCCCTTCCCACCACCTCCCCCCCTTCCCACCACCTCCACCCTCCCCCCCTTCCCACCACCTCCCCCCCTTCCCACCATCTCCCCCCTCCTCCCCTTCCCACCACATCCCCCCTTCTCTCCCTTCCCACCACCTCCCCCTTCTCCCCCTTCCCACCACCTCCCCCCTTTCCACCACCTCCCCCCTCCTCCCCTTCCCACCACTTCTCCCCTCCCCCCCCCGCTCCCCCTTCCCCCCCCGCTCCCCTTCCCCCCTCCGCTCCCCTTCACCCCCCCTCCGCTCCCCTTTCCACCCCCCCTCCGCTCCCCTTTCCACCCCCCCTCCGCTCCCCTTTCCACCCCCCCCTCCGCTCCTCTTCCCCCCCCTCCACCTCTTTTTCCCCTTTCCCCTCCCACCCCCTCCCACACTTCCACCCCCTCCTCTAACCCTTCCCCCCCCTCCTCTAACCCTTCCCCCCCCTACCTCTAACCCTTCCCCCCCCTCCTCTAACCCTTCCCCCCCCCTCCTCTAACCCTTCCCCCCCCTCCTCTAACCCTTCCCCCCCCTCCTCTAACCCTTCCCCCCCCTCCTCTAACCCTTCCCCCCTCCTCTAACCCTTCCCCCCCCCTCCTCTAACCTTCCCCCTCCTCCACCCCTTGCCCCCCTCCTCCACCCCCTCCTCCCCTTCCCGCCGCTCTTCGCCTTCATTGCCCGCCTCTGCCTTTCACCCGCCCTTACTCCGGCCGAATCTGCCTTTCACCCACCACCTCACAGCCGCTGCACGCACTCAACAGGACACCCGCCACACTCGACACATACCCTGCCGCCCCACACACCTGCTGCCTCCCGCCCCTACGCACCGACATCACTGACCCACTGCTTCACACCCTAGCAGGACCCCCACTCACAGACAGCACTCACAACCCACGCGCCAGCTGCCGCCTCACACCCTTGCAGGACCCCCACTCGCACACAGCACTCACAACCCACGCGCCACCCGCCGCCTCACACCCTAGCAGGACACACAACTCAGATTTTTACATCACTTATGGCACCAAAATATACATTGTACTGTGGTGTGGTTACAATAAACCATTTTTATACAACATCGTATTACATTTTCTTCCATCTTCTTTTCAATATTATTATCCAACCTTTACAACAAACAGTCACCTATTGTTCCACGATTTATAAATAATACTACCTATTACGCATTTACATCCCGGGCAACGCCGGGTCTCTCAGCTAGTATAACATACAAGAAACTGTAACAATACAAGGAATTAAACAGTCATAGACAAACATCAGCATATTTAATTAATTATTTATTTATTTACACAACACTGGTGTCACAACAGTGATAGTCAATAGTAGTTAACTCTAGATGACATAAGTTAACAAATGCTTAAGCAAACTGCCATATATATAATCACAGCAGCATGTCACAGCTCCACATAGTCTTTCACATCCAAGGATATCGATCGCTGGTTTAAATCCCAGTCAATTACCAGCCACACAGTGCGCATGCGCTAATATCCAATGGGGTCACTACAGGTTAATCCAAGCGCTATAAATACCCTTCTAAGACATAGGAAACCTTCTGATTACCTTAGCCTTGAAAAAGCACTCGCGAAACGCGCGCGTCGGTGGCAAACACGTGACCACATGCACGCGCGGAGCCGGAGTTCATGTACACTGACTCAGCCAGATTCAAGAGTCAGCGTGTCTCAGCCCGTGCACAGTAATGGACTATTGTAAGATCCAATGATCTTACAAGTCACCAAATAGTAACGGCACACAGTAATTCTGGCAGCATAATATTACTCCAATTTAGGAAGCCTGAATGCTAATCCCCCACTACAGTATTTAACTCACAGGGGGTTACACACTGAGCAAACGGCAACCAATCCAGCAATTAACCCCTGGATTGCCAGATCATCACCACTAATGAGGAGCACTGATCTAACTAGGGGAAGGTCTTTCAGTTGACCGGTATATGAACCCTATAAGGAGCAGTACTCAGCTGCTAACTCGGTATAAGCCTATACAGTAGTTACAGCAGTGCCACCACATTCACCTGCAATACAATCAGTAATACTAGTGTTCATTCCAGTAACACCATTATACACTTGGAATATATATGTGTCAAGCACCTCATAGCTGTACTTATATACTACATCTACATAAGTTGGTGCTAGGAACACAACACTAGGTGCACTAAGACCTAGATCTGTTCCACCGTATCTATAATGTACTATTAGCTGCAGTACAAAAACAGCATAGTACAGGTCTCATTCACTAGTGCACCTACTAGTATTAA